>NC_142519.1:737500-872500 GCF_964205215.1 Stylophora pistillata
CAGATAAAGATAGTGACTACTCCAAGTAAGTTATCAAGAGACTGGGAGCACCATTCCTATTCTGACATTAACTGACCCCTAACTGTTACCTCAAGCGCTGGAGATTATTGAAATTTATCATACGACCCTTCCTTCACTTATAGTGAAAGCTGAAGTGTGCAGGGCTGGACGGGTTGACGTGAACTGGTCCGGAAAAAGCGCTGCACTGTGCTCGGTCCGTACGTCATGACCCCAAGCCAATTTTTTTCCTGACCGGCCCTCCCAATCAGTCAATAAGTACACATTCAGTCATTATACTAGTTCTAATGAGCCGCTTTTACCGATTTTAAGACGCCTACTCCTTTGCATGCTTTGCTTAGGAAGCAAAATTGAAATAATCTGTTCCTTATTCACCGTTTTTACCGATTTTAAGACGGCAACTCCCTTACACGCTGTGCTTAGGAAGCAAAATTGAAATCATTTGTTTCTTATTCATCTGCGAATATGTTGGATTTGAACTAAACTTATCTTCTGGCTGAAATTGAAAGAGGAACAATTGTTCATTATTCCAAGCAGTGCAAGTATTATCTTGTAATTAGATGTTAAAAAACCAATCCCTTAAGCAGATCAGAGCACTTGTTGGTACCCACTCTTTCCAAAAAAGGAGCAGCGAGCTTTGTACAAAGCGCGTCCACAGATCCTTTCACAATTGAATGGTACATGAAGATGACCGATAACGCCGATGTCAACAGAGATCTGGAGTCACACTTTACTTTAAAAGATCCTCGATTTCATCAAACACCGACGCTTATTGATTTTGCCATCGTATTTCTGACGTTCTACAAAGAACACAGGGTAAGACATTATAATACTTAGTCCAGGTTGCTGATACAGATTTATGCAAAGCCTGTCTTTCGTCGAAGCTCAAAGCTCACGCACCTTGATCGCAAGATAAGACAGAGAGATACTATCTTAAAGAGAGAAGAAGAGAAGAACTCCGTTCACATAATTTCACAATCACTGAACATCAAAATGGCTCAACTTGTCTTACTACTATCTTCTTATGGAAAGCAAGATATAATAGCAGTAATCTTTAATTCAGTACACTTTCTAAATTAATAATTATGGCTTTCGTTTCATGTTCTGTGCAGAAACGGAGTGCTATGAGCGCTCTGAAACTTGTGCCGGCTATTGAAGAAAATTTCTTTAAAGATCGCTGCTTTGCAGACCAACGGGTTGCAGGCGCTAATCCGTTTCAACTTTGGCGAGTGAAAAATGGAAAAGGTAAACTACTTCAGGGCTAACTGAGACAATACATGCTCTTAGTTTATTGGAAGCGCGGATGGCACTGTGATGCGAGTACTCGCCTCCCACCACTGTTGCCCGGGTTCGATTCTCAGATTTGGCGTTTCAAAGGGGGGTTAAGTCTATCATTGGTTCTCGTCCTTGCTCTGAGAGTTTCCCACCGGTCCTCCGTTTTTTCCTCCTTCAACAAACATAAACATTCTATTCGACCTAGCCGTAGACAAGAAGAGCCACCTAGTGGAATTTTCGCTGCTAAACCATTTTTTTATATAATACTTCGCACCCTCAACAGGCTTAAAAACTCGTGCTATATACGTTCATAAATCACATCCAAGTCAATTGGCTTTTCACAACTTTACCAGAAGACAAACCTTTACGTTCCAATTGTTTCCTCGATTTTAGAGGGAAATGGCATCGAATGGAAGTCACTTTTTGAGGAGAAACTAAATAAAGATTTCGATTGGGAGTCGATGTTAAAAGCGGCTCTTGACAACCAGGAATCTGTGGAACAGGTAAGGAATTTGGAGCTACAATATAACCGGACTCAATCAAATTTATGATAATTGAACGATTGGCTGACTAACTGACGGTCTGATTGACTGACTGTCTGACTGACACAATTATCGAATTATGGCTTGGTGACTGATTTGTGGACAAACTATGAGACTCACTGCATACTGGTCAAGCTACTAATTGACTCACTAGCTAGAAACTGACAGTCTGAATGACATAGCTGACGGAGAGACCAATGGAATAAGAAGTTGAGTAACTGAATAGTGTTACTGATTGGTGTTCCTTTTTTCCAATAGGCTATAGACAATGGCGATGTTTACGTTAACATTTACCCGGAACTGGACGGTGTTAAAATGCCCGAGGCACTTTTACGTGATGTTAAATTCAACCACACTGTTTTGCAAATGACTTCGCCGATTGCTTTCTTCGTTGTCACAAAAGATGAGCTCGGGATAAAGCGCCTAAATCCTGTGGCTATTCAAATGGACTCATCACCAGAGGCGAAAGTTTACACTCCAATTTATGGAAAGGACTGGTTCCTGGCCAAGTCATTTGTACAAAGAGCAGATTACAATTCCTTGCACCTTATAAGGAAGCGACTCAAAGTTCATTTGTATCTCGATGCACCGTGTACTTTGGTTGAGAAATACTTCTCAGAGTACCATCCTATATATCAGCTTGTAAGAGAACACTGTCGAGCTGCTCTGGAGACAAATAAGTTGTTTGAAATCAAACTGTTTGGTGAGGATGTTACCCAGTTAAAATCAAACATGAACATCAGTTTGCTGATGATGTCAAAATAATTTTCAATCTTCCCTTTTTTTCTGCGTCATTCAAATTTTATCTAAATTCATATTTTCTCACAATATTGTAGCTTCAAAAGTATCTTTTTAAAATAATCGTCTTTCGTTTATAATTACATGGATTAATGTTCATTTGTCCGCTAATACATTCTTATATCTTTCATTCACTCTTTGATTCACTCCTTGATTGACGGATTCATTCTTTCTTTGATGCATCGATTTATTAATCTCTTGATTGACCTATTGGTTAACTTATTCACTCATTTCCGTGGATAAGGGTAACTGTGCCGACATGATTACTGTCACACATGAAGGATATGGATATCAAAACGATTTTACACTAATAGCAACTAATCAACCATTCGCATGCGTGATAGTTTTATTTCTGACGTTATACATCCATTTTTCTTTTAATAGGAAGGAGTGGTCCAATATACAAAGTCCTAAGCATTGACTATTCTAGTGCTCTTGAAATTGTTAATAAAGAGTACGAACGAATGACATTTGAAGACTTAGATTTAATGGAAGACCTCAAGGTTAGTTTGGTGTCACAAAAATATGTATTCCTTTTTCGAGTAAATTGTCACATCGTGCGCGGTTAACGACAAACTATATTTCGACGAGAAAACGAAAATTTACCACGTAGGTGGATTATAGAGATCTACTGCAGTTTTGAAACTAACTAACCTCGAAATAGATGTTCAGCAAAAAGTCTTCAAAAATAACGAAGTCTTGCAAATTTTACGCTGCTCGTTTCTGTGTCAAAAATATATCTTTCTTAAGGTCACGCTTTCCACTGAATTCCCCTTTGAACCTAGCACTGAAAGCTGTCTATAAACAACCTTTATTTCAAAAAACATTTCTCTAGAAGCAGGCAAGGAAGCTAACATCAAAATAATAACTTTTGCTAGGTATGACTCGATCGAAGACCTATACTTATTTGATTTTTTTTTCATCCAACAGAAACGAGGAGTTGATGACGTAGAGAAACTTCCATATTATCCGTACAGAGATGACGGGAAGATTCTGTATCAAAAACTTAGCGAATTTGTCGACGCCTATATTGATGCGTATGTAAATATTTACTTGTGCTCTTACTATCAAATAGATTTGGTGAGGTACGCTTTACAAGAAGACGTTTCCTGTATTGCATATGGCTTTCAGGCAGGGGCGGCCATGTCTCTAAGATGGCAGCCAACCTAAAGTTATTTTGAGTTAGAATTTTACGAGAAAAATGCGTACATGAGACGTACCAGAGTCTGATTTAACAAGTTCCAATTTACTACTTTAGAAAAGAGAAAGCCATGTCAATTCTGGTACCCGATTTTCTGACGTCGAGGTACACGCGAGGGAGATAGAGTAATTTCCAAATCACTCCACTTTGTCACGTCAAACTGTTTTTCTTGTGGATCTTGTAGGCTGTATGAAGATGACGACCAAGTTTCAGGAGATAACGAACTTCAAGAATTCGCAAATGAGTTGTCAGCTGATGGTACACATGGTGATTTTGCAGGACTTGGCAAGGTAAGAATTATTCTTTGGTAATTTATGCAGAAAAGCTGTCTTAAAATCCCAAGTAAGCCTAGAGAAGAGGATTTTCTCTTACACACTGCTATTCTGGTGCTTCCCTAATCAGTCCTCAACAACAGTCATTTTCTTTTTAGCGATAAGGAGAAGTACGCACGCATTTTGATTGGTTCTTACCCATGATCTATCGGAGGACAAACGCATGGATGACATCACCTTAAAAAAAATTTTTACTCTGTTATCATATGAAACCGTAGATTCTACGTTGCAGTGGGTCTGTCGCAAAAGACGTCAAATATTTGTAAGAACATCAGGGATACACTCGGCTGCACTTCGTGTGCCACTTTCTCGTTCTTACAACGTTTTGATGTCATCTGTGATGTCCTACTGAACAGACCCACGGACATATGGAGTCTACTTCTTAGTTATAAAACACACTTTTTTAACAGTCACTTTTTCTTTGCAGGTAAAGAAGTTTCCAGCTAGCATAAAAACCAAATCCTCTTTAAAAAAAGCATTATCCATCCTTTTTTGGGCGTTCACTGGCGGCCACACGGCAAGTACCTACCCTATACTGGAGTATGGTGGCTTTGTACCAAATGCACCTCACAGATTATTTGCAGATAGTAACGGAAATACCGAATTCAGCAATTTGATGTTTGGAAACAAAGCTGTAGCACTGGTAAGGCTTGATTTGGGTGAAAATAACATTTTTGTTAGGGCTTTAACAGGATGAGAAATTTTTGGAGTTTCGGATTCAGAGCCATTAGTTGATCTTGGATTTTAAGCTGACTTGACCAATTATGCTCCAAAGATGATTATCGCGCTTTTCTCCAACATGTATTTCGAAACCCATGCGCGCAAAAGGGACAGGCGACAGTGTTTTATTTCAGGGTTCTCTTGACTCAAGGCACGGAAGTTGGACAAAAACTACTTATCGATGAAGAAACCTTCCTCATTGGATACGAATAAAAAGAGGTGACTTGAGACAAAGAAAAAAACGAAGCTCTTCAACAATGAATTTCGGCTACAATGTGACGACATCATTAACTATTTATAACTAGTGAGGTGGTAAATTCAAACGTGATCTCGCCCATAATTAGAGAAGAATGGGCCAAAATTGGCCAACTTAACCTTGTAAAACTCGCTTTTCTGAGTTTCATTCGGGAAAATTTAAACTTTCACACAAGGATGGTATAGTTTAATTTCCGTAATTTGTATATTAAACTCAGCCTGCCTTTTAACAGCTTGTACTGAAGTTTTTCCTCATTCTAACTTTAATAATATTTATTTACCCGTGACAGGAAATAGCCGAGCTAAGTTCTAACCTGGCAGGAATTCATCTTGATCAGTTACTTGATTATTCGTCAAAGATCGAAGGCAAGAAAGGCAAAGAAGTGGTTGCAAAGTTCCACGAAGAGCTCAAGAATGTAAGCGAAGAGATAACCAAAGCCAACGATAAGCGAGTGAAAGAAGGTTTTCTGCCATATCCCTACCTCATGCCTGAATACGTGTCTAACAGTGCCAGCACGTGATTGGTTCAAATGGTGTACGTTTCTGACGATGGGGAACACTTTTGAATCTAGAACAGAAGTTTTAATTAATTGAAAGATCGCAGAAAAAACCACCGTATTTTCAGTACACATAGATTGGTGGTAAAATTAGCCAGGGAAATAAATAAATAAAAAACACCACGAACGGTTCTTTCATTCATAATTCAAGGCGAAGTCAGCAATAACACAATGTACGTCGTAGTATTTATAATTCTTGCATGCCACATTGAGAAAATTATATTATGAACCCTTTAACACAAAAAGGTGTGGAATGAGAACTTTGTTGTAATTGAGTGTTTACATAGAGTAATGAAATGTACTGCACATTTCATGCTTAAAATTGCCGAATGATGATCATTTGCTTCCAGGTTTAGAGCACGATAACAAATATTTGAATTAATAAACAATTCTTTTCGCAAAGTCTCTTTTATAATTATTTGTCCGAATAATGAATATGGGTCTTATCCAAGAAATAGGAGTCAACTTTGTAAATACCCACCATGGAGACCGCGGAAAGGAAGAGGGAGCGAGTGGCCTGGGGGAATAGAACTGAATCTCTTTTTGGGTTTTCAAAGCACTTATGAGAACGAAATTACGTAACTTTTGAGAGTCAATGAGCTGTGTGAAAAAGAAAAAAAATACTGGTAATGTTGTTGCTGCACCCGAGATGGCCGCCGTTCTTATTTGTTTAATCTAATGCTACTTTAAATCCTAAATAGATCCAACAACTTTAAAACATCAATTTTAGTGTCCCTAGCAGTGAAACAACCAATTTGCATACGGACTTATTAAATATTCACAACAACACCTTTTCTACAACGATATCAACTGCGGACCCAGCTTCCAGCGCCAACTCAAATCAATGGAGTTGCCTTTCAGCTCATGTTCCGGCTCTTCTGCTTTCTAATTCCATGTCACTTGCTCCAAAGATTGATGAAATTCGTCATACTGTGCCTAATTCCTTCGTCGACCTTGATTGTTTTACTGAGACAGGGCTAATTGACTTCATTCCAGACAATGCCATTGAAATTCCTGATTATAACATTCATTTGCACGTTTAGATCGCACTATTGATCTTCACAGCGGCGTCTGTACGTACTCTACTCCATACGAAGGACTCTACTCCATACGAAGTCTTACATCAATACCATGTTCTCCCTTTTGAAGCCCCTCTGGATTAAAACTCGTCCTTTTCGTATACCAAGAGGTCTCTCATCAGTTGTTGGAATTGTCTTCCATCCACCCTCCGCCAATGCCGCTGCAATGTTGGAATTTTAAACCAATCAGCTTTCCTCCATAGAATCAACTTTCCTAAACTGTGGCTTAATCCTTGTTGGTGATTTCAACAGACTAGATGTTGGTAGATTCTCCAGGCAATTTAGATTAAAGCGGTTAGTCGATTTTCCAACTTGTGATGCGAACACCCTTGACCTTGTATTAACTTAAGGGAACATTATTCATCTCCTGGAAAGCTACCTCCGTTTGGACTTTCCAATCGTGTATCTATCTTGGCAAGATCTAAGGATAAAGCAAACTTCTGTAGTGACGCAAAGCGCAACATCATGGTCAGAGATTTGAGACCTAGTCGCCGAGCCAGGTTTCAGTAGCTTTTAAACGAAATTGATTGATCAATCCTCGATCTACAATCAAACTGCAATGATAAGCTGGCTACTTTTGAAACCGTCATTCGCACTGGATTGGACATCTTGTTACCCTTAAAGACAATGAAGTATTGCTCCAACGAACCTGCCTAGGTTACGCTCCATCTTAAATCGCATATTCAACAACGGCAGAGGGCCCTTGCCAATGGCATCATGATCAAGTTCAAAATGAGCTCTTCGTAACCAGGTAAACCGCGAACGTAAAAGATGTAAAAGTACCTTTTATCAATCCAAAGTCAACCTTGTGAAAGGAAATAATCCCAAACAGTGGTGGAAGTCGGTTAAAGCTCCATGTGGAATGAATCCTGTTTCCCCTTCAAACGATCTGCGTTTACTATTAAATCAAGAGAACGAAGATCACTCTAGCAGCTACGAACATCTAACCAACATAGCAAACTCTATCAACCACAAATTTCTTGAACCTATGTTCTCTTTCACACCTCTTGGAGCTATGACCTCGCCAATTGATGATTCTGCTCTACTTTCCGACGTGATCACAGTGGACAAAGTCTTTGAACTCCTTGTTCTCCTCAAACCATCCAAAGCTTCCAGGCTCCCTGGTCTTCCTGCCTCAGTACTGAAAGAAAACACGAACGTTCTAGCCGAGGCTGTTAACAACATACTCCACAGTTCGTACGGCGAATATAACCTCCCTTCGTCGTGGAAGAAGGCAGATATCACGCCCCTACCAAAACAGAAACCAGTCCTGGACGCCGGTAAACATTTAAGACCAATTTCTTTGACGCCCACCTTGTCTGAAAGTGGCAGAAGAGTTTGTCGTCGAAGGTTTCATAAAAGCAGCTATCATGAAACAGATTGATCTACGAAAATACAGTACCGTACCAAGTTCCTCTACCGCATACGCCCTGATTAGCATGATCCACCACTTCTCCAAGTCTACGGATGGCAATGGTAACTTGGTGAGAGTGCCTTTTCTTGATTTCCGCAAAGCTTTTGATCTCATCGATCATAATCTGTTGGTTCTGAAGCTCTCTTGAATTACCGTACTCGGTAGTGGCCTGGGTCATGGATTTTCTGACCAACCGTTAACAGAGAGTTAAAATGGGCAATGGTATTTTTTCCAATTGGTCCTTGGTTCCAGCAGGTGTCCCTCAGGGGACCAAAATATGGACCATGGCTTTACATTCTTATGATTAATGACCTACATGTCAATGGAGTTTGCCTTTGCAAATATGTTGACGATCTTACACCCAATCTACGAGTTTAAAGTTCACCTTCAACGAAGATAAGTGTAAAGAAATGCATATATCTTTCTCCAGGTCCGAATCGCAATGCACCCCCACCCACCCCTCAATGATTAATGGTAAAGAACTCGAACTCGTCAGGCAAGCTAAAGTCCCTGGCATAATCATCAGTAATGACCTTAAGTGGAACTGCCAAGTGAATTATATCATTAAAAAAACATCCAAACGTATGTATTTTCCGAGACAACCCAAACGCGCGAAAATGCCTGTTGCGGATATGGTGAGGTTCTACTCTTCATGCATACGTAGTGTCGTCGAATACGGTTCACCCGAATTTCACAACGCTTTACCATCATATCTTAGCGACGAAATCGAAACGGTTCAGAAGTGGGCCCTGTCTATCATTTATGGCCCTGGTCTATCATACACCAGAAGATTGGGAGTTTCCAACTTACAATCTCTTGCTAGCCGTCGTCAACTTTTATGCGAGAAATTGTTTGTAAACATAATAAAAGACCCAAACTACAATTTATACAACCTACCTCCAGGTTTCAACATTAACACAAGATACCCATTAAGGAATACCAGAGTCTTTATTGAACCCTTCTATTGTACTGATCCTTTTAAAAAATCCTTCATTACAGCTTCAATTAGAAATTTGTAATTTTTATTTGATATTTCATAGCATTACCAGTGTTATTCATTCTTACGACTGCATTATTGGTTTTCCAATAAATTATTGTTATAAAACGTTAAGTCTGCAGAACGCGCGTAATTATTTTTCGCTTTCTCAGTCAATGGGAAGTAAGCACCAGGTAAGCGAAAAAGGTTCGTGCATACCTCCCTTTATCTGAAAACCGCAAGTAGTAAGTTTCCTTTTTCAAGCTATTAAATGTTAAAAGAAACGGTCAGAAGGCTGATGCAGCTAAAAAGTGGACAATTCATTGTTACCAAGAGTCTCCTTACACATGAGGCTACAGGAGAAGCTACAAACTGTCCAGGTGACCTGTAAGGTGAGTTAACCTGCCGTGGGCTAGTTTTTAATCTAGTGGAAAGGGTAATACCATGTTAACTCGAATGAACGCCACCCCGAACAAGCACCGTCTTTGGGACAGAGAAGTTAACAGGCGCCGCCCTCGAATAAGCCACGGTCCCAGTGCGGCCGGCTTGTTCGAGGAATTCTTACACACACACACACACACACACACACACACACACACACACACACACACACACACACACAAAAGTTGCGTTTTCAAATGAAAACGGATGTCTGCGGACGGGGCCTCAAATCAAGAAAAGTCCAGTGAGATCGAAGTTGATTGAAGATATCACAGGTGGTGGCACTGAAGAGTGCCAGAAGATATGAAAGGTGACAATCAAAAGACGCTTCTGTTATTCACTGTAAAGATAGAAATTTCCCCTTAAATCAAAAGGACATATTTTGTCTTCGCGCTCATACAATAGGTGAATAAGCGCCTCCCTCAATTACGCGACGCATTTGAGACACGAAAAATTAATTAAGAGCCGCAGCGCTTATTCGAATGAACACTATGGTACTCCAAGTCACTATATAACACAGAAAATAGAATAAACTCTCACATTAATGCAAGGCTACCGTATGGCTACAACCCTAACATCGCAAATGGAAGCTTACATTACAATACAATACAATACAATACAATACAATAAAATAACTTTTATTTCAACAGGATGATGATTAAAGCATTGCCGCATATGAGGTCGTGCATTTAAGCTAACTAAAACTTAAGAAATAAAAGTATATTCGAAGTTTTACGAATGCTCATTCATCACCTCATTTTATCTTATTCATAGAATCAAGGGGCCTCTGTGTAAGCCTCCTTACTGTATATATAAAAACAGCTATACGATCAAAAAGTTCCGATTTTTTCAATCTCACTGACTAAACAATATTTCATCAGAAATTGATTACATTTTACTTTCCTTTCGTAGTTCGCTCGAAGGAGATGCTAAGTTTTATTCTAAACGGTTTCAGTTTTGTGGGTATTGATTTGGATCGAACAGTCATACATGGTTGGTGCATCGTTTCAGTGGCCCCTTTGTCTCTTCATTAACTTATAAAAAGCTTGGCGTGATATCATAGTCCAAGTGCTCCAGCTTGTTTGAAATGACGTTCACCAGTTGGAGCAGATGTCACACATTGCTCAGCAAAGACAAAATGCGACTAACCAACTCTGATTAGAAAAACGCTCACAAACTGACTCCTTGAGTTGATTTTACAGACCAAACGTTTTTAGCACACAAATCACTTCATATGATGAAAATTTGCCGAAGGGGAAAAATTGAAAATGAATTAACCAGAGCCAAAAATAGCGATCGAAATTTAAACAACAGAACAGAATAAGATTCCTACATGTACATTCTTTACTCAAAGCTAAATTCTAAGTCCTCCTTAGTTACTTTACTCTCATTAGACTGATTGTTTATGGCCACATTATGTTTGTTTTTGATTTGCTTTGCTTTTGAATTGATGTTTACCTCAACGGTTTTAGCCACATCCGTCAGCGAAAAATTCCCCGGCAGGAAAGAGAACCTTCTTCCTCTAGGGCCCCAAAGTTTCCAGTTTTTTCAAATCGAAATTATCGCAAAGGGTTGGAGGATAATAAAATGAAGAGATCTCAAGTTAGGATTGGGTGCTTCAGTACATAACAGCACTATTTATTGAAACATTGCAAGTAAAGTTGTTTACTTACATAATAAATTACATAAACTAATTAGTGATCTGTCTTTCACTTTGAGAGTCTGTAAAATTAAGTCAATCAGTTTAAGTTGTATCAGTTTAAGTACATGGGCTCGCAAAAACAAAAAATGAAAAAAAAAAAAACAAAACAAAACAAAACAAAACAAAGCAAACAAAAAAACTGGTCCCAGTGGGATATTAAGACTTCTCATCGTATTTTGCTATTCAGCACTGGTTGATATCAAACTCTGCGTTGTAGTCTTGATATCTCTCTTCCTTTTAAAGAATTAACGAAAATTATAAACGTTGCTCTCATTCACTGCATTTTGAACGCCCTGGCGCATTCTTCTAAAATTGTTTTGTCTGTTTGCTTTCGCTTCTACACAGAATTAGCGCTTTATTTTCTTCTTTTGCAAGTAAGAAAAGAGAGTGCGAGATGATTATTTAGTGAACTTCACGCTCTCTCTTTATCTCTACTGTGTATCATAAACTCAGTTAGTAGCATTGCCCTGAAAACATTTATTTACCGATGACTATTAACCAGTCAATGCTCTCACCTCATAGCATGTGTTAACAGCTTTGAGTGCTGTAACACTTCAATAGTCCTTCAACGGTTTTCAGTTCTCACTTCAAACGCTTGATTACTCAGTCATTTATTTTCGATTAAGATAATTCAAAAAGATTTCTGTTACTTCGGGTAGTTCCGTTTAATTAACCTTTTTGCAATCAAAATTTCAAACATATAAGTTTTTCTGGCTCAAGATTTGCTTCGATATTACATCACCGGCGCATCGTAAAGTCTTAAAGACCAAAACCTTACGGTAAAGCTTTGTGTACATGACATAATAAAAATGTACCACCTGTAAAAGAGAAGTTTTTAACGGGTACCAGTTTGCCGCGTGATCTCGCGAGATCGCGACGTTTAATAAGCAGTGCAAATATTGCACATTAAATGTCTTAGATATAATTTCAAAGCTGTACCAAACAAAAAACCTCCAAGTAACCTTAATTTGCTCCACGTAAAGAATAGAAAACAGTGATGCCATATGCTTGATTAAAGATTTCCCTAGCGTGATAACACAACGCACTTTTTTCTTTAAGTTATGTTTAAACTTCACGCTTAATCCATAATGTTCATATACAAATACCTTTGGTGCACGCTTTAATTGTGTGTAAGTCAAGCGTAGCTTCTAATTCCAAATATGGACAAGGTGGACGATCAGAGCTCTGATTGGTTAGAGCCACGACGCTTTCTGACCCTTCCCTCAACCTATGAAGTCATTGGTGAAGTAGGTACTGGTCCAGGCTTCCGGCGTAGTTTGGTGCGGGTGGTCCGCCAAAAGCCAACCTTTGTCTGATTTAAAATTCTGAGATAGCTTTTGACTGGTAAATGTAAGAGAGAAATATCTGAATATTTCGCTTTAGTTTTTGTCGTCTGAGGACGGCCTAATCTCATGTGAGATGAAATTTAGCGTGCTTCTTATACTTTGCCTGGCATGGTTATCTCAGGCGTCACCAATTTCACGTAAGTACGCGTCTTATTTTCAATATTTTTGGTAAGATCAGAGATCGAACTCAAAACAAGTTGGTCGCGATGATTGTATGGTGGCCATAAACTGTTTAATTCCCTCAGCCCTCTATTGATCGACTTGTTTCGAGAGATCAAACTAACAGATCCACGATCGTTTAGATTTTTATTAAACGGACTGATGTATTCGGTAAAAGCCCAGAGACTGACTTTATTCAATTAGTTGCGATTGTTGAGTTCATTAAATATGTAACTTCCCATGTTCGGAAATAGAAATTGAGATAAAGTGACTTAAATTTTTGAAGTGCTTCCACTGGATTGTCTGAAGTGTGTTTGAAGTGATTTCAAATTTATTCCCTGAAATATATTTACAGTTTAGGCAAGATAATCGGTTTCAGAGCTGCACAGACTCTTCTGAAATTGCCTTCCCGTTCAGCTGTTCTCTTTTCCGCATCAGTGACTTCTCATCACTGCAAACTTCGGGGCCAAAACTCAACTCTCACAGTGTGTTTTCAGCAACAAAAGAACTAAACTGAAACTAATAATTGCTTTCAAATGATCATGGAGATCTCAAGAATCAGGCATAAACTTAATTCAGACAGACAGCATGTCTACTGGAAAACTTGCAATCTATGGCAAAGTTTATCCCATGTTGACAAAAACGTTTTGGTACTTTCTCAAACTTATCTTTGACACTCATACACGTTCTGAAGGGATTATTTAATTTCAAAGCGCGTTTGCATCGAGTTAGTCAGGGTTTGCCACATATGACACCGACGAGCACCAGATAGTGGCACCTTTGGTGGTAATTCCATGGGTCACTGTCTCCTATAACCTCAGGTGGGTCATGTTCGGAAAACCGTAGTAAATGTCCTTTCTCGTCATATACAAATGGCTTAATGTTTTACTGTTGCCTTTAAGTTTTTGTCGTTTTGCACCCCTATCGCTAACAGTTGGTTTTTTAAAATTTAGATCGAGGAGGAGTCGACATTGCATTAAAAGAGAAAACTAAACATATTTGTCGAAGGGCTGACGCTCAAAACTTCCGCTTTACAAACTATTTACGGTCACGGTGGCCGATTTACATTTAACAACTCAGTTGATAAAACCAAATTATATTTGCACAAAGAAGAGTTTTTTTAGTCTTAAACTAGAATGTATCCAAAATTAAATAACTCAACCATAGAAACTGTCAAAACTCAGTTGTACTTGCATATGCAAACTGACTACGTTTGACGAGCAACCTGTGATACACGCTGTTAAAACTACTGGCTTTTTACTAATAGGGACAAGACCCACGAAAACTTTTTGTCGAAACACCTCTACCCGCTCAAATGTCAACCTTTCTTCGTACTTTCGAGTTTTTCAGTTACCAACATGAGTGAAAAGGAGGGGGCCAGGGCCAGTGTTAATGAATCGGTTGTGTTAAGGCTTGTTAAAACAATACGGTACTTTGTCTCCGTGGGTGTATGGGGTTGGAAAGTTGAAACAGTTTGATTGTTCAGAGCTTTTGCTTCATACGACCTTGGAGGAATGTTAAATTTAAAGTGGATGTGTGTCAGGCCGATCTGCCCAGACGAAGGGCTAACGCTCGAAACGTCAGTTTTAGAAACGCTTTACTGTGCCAATTTACATTATGAACTTAACTGATAAACTCAAACTGCTTTGTAATACCCCCTCCCCCCAGCGACGCAGCATCACATTTTCTCCAGAAAGTTATCCCCTTTATATGATTCGAAAATATATCGCCTATCGTAAAGTCCTTCGTGGAGCATTGCGGAAAAGAAAACAATGAAGAATTACGGCGACACCAGGTTGGGTTTAACCAAAGACCTGCTGTACATTTTTTTAAATACTCCATCTAGATCTTTTGTGTAAATGGCATTTGGAAAAAATGTATATGTTACAGAGAAAGAAGGATAATAGATTGCTAGTCGAAAATCGCTCAACTTTGCTTCCGTTTAAGTATAGGTAATCGCACGGGGCCGAGTAAAATTAAGGATTAATATCACGCATGTATTCGGAAGTTGCTGAAATTGCCCGAGTCGCGCAGCGACTCGGGCAATTTCTGCAACTTTCGAAAACACAAGTGATATTAATCCTTAATTTTACAAGGAACCATGTGATTACTTGTTTACAATATAAGGGGCAAAATGTTTTCTTACTGATCTCGCGCAAAACGGGACGCCATTGTTACAAAACAAACAGAAATTTCTTTACCTTGGCAGCCGTTGCTGAGCGATTTTCAGCCAATCATTTTCAAGTAATTTTGCCTGGGGCAATTACAAAAATTAAGAAAAAAAATGCCTTCTGTCTTGACCAATCACAGTTCAGTAATTTTGCCCCTTATATGATAAGTTTAAAAACGTTCTAAAAGCGATAAAAGAGCGAATTTTTATCAAATTTAAACCAAGACACATTCTGAAGAATGCTGTAAAGTAGGTTTTCGTTGTCAGGCAAAACCGTTTTGCATTTCCTTCCAAAAGAAAGCTGAAACTCAAAGGATTAGAGTAGTCATTAAATAAGGATTAATTCGACATGAAAAACAATTGCCGCAAAAAGAAAAAAATTATAAAATAAAAATAAAAAACAAAATCCATGATAAAAAAATTCAATGTCAAAAGTAGTTCAGGCTAAATACGGACTCAGTTAAACAGTATTTATATGGCTAATGTATCAAAAAACTCTCATGGTGCTTTACAATAAGTAAAATAAATTAATTAAAATTAATTTAAAAATGAACACAATAACTGTCGATAAATATAGAAAATAAATATGGTTTTAGATTCGTATTGAAAAAGATTTAATGATACATAGACAGGTAAAAACGAGCGATATAATATCCCAACGTTGCGGCGACTTCATGACGCCATTATCAAGGGTACAAATGATTCTTTTTAAATAAAGGCAGTGTTCCGACATTTCTGACGTGGTTCGGCAGGCAATTCCATAATTTTGGAATTAACAATATAAAAGGAAAGACAAAACGAGAAGAGCTATATTAAAATGATTCATCGCACCATACTAAACCTATCCGGCCTGTTCAAATTTGAACGTCAGTGTATCGAAAAAAAAAAAAAAAAAAAAAAATTTCGCGTCACTGATGTTTTTAAATGGAAACGCAGAGGCATTTATTGAAAACACCACGTATCATTCGCCATTTCTGAATCTAATTATTCAGTTTCTCGAAAGTGGTGCATTGTAATGTTATCTGCCAAAAGGGAGATATGAAGAATATTTGGCTTGAATTTGACTCTGATGACGAGATCCACTCAGTTGTCATCGTCATCGACAAAAGTTCCTTCCAGGACTTCCGTCGCCCAGTCTAACAGAATGGAGAATACAATAAAATCATTACAGTTTATCATTTACAACTTGAATACACTACAATAAAATCATTACAGTTCATCATTTACAACTTGAATACACTACAATAAAATCATTACAGTTTATCATTTACAACTTGAATACACTACATTGGCTGAGCCATAATGAGTCGAATGATAGTTTTCTACAAAGACTGGGTGTGTCCTTTAAGCTATTGTGACTGTAAAATGTCAAATATTCCCGATAATAAGTTTCCCCACCTTTCGTTAACAGGGAGAGATAAAAGAGACGCAGATGACCTAGAAGCCGACAAAGAAGGTATGAATGATTGTTAACCATTTATTAACGGACAAATCTCGTCAAAATGAAGTCTATTATTCAAAAAATGTCCCTTTTATCCACAGTTAGAACAATAATTTCTGCAATAGTGGACGCAATTCTGGACGGGGACAAAACGCGCCGTTCAGAAATACCAGGTAAATACGACGCGGCAGCTAAACTTTTTTCCTGCCGTCATTTATAAATCATCTCTCTGACGAGTGCGAAAGCACGAAACTCAGAGTAACAGGGAATCATTTGTGTTTCATTTTAGTCAGTTTGAATTGTATTTCGCTCTACACTCATGTACATTGAGCACTTTCTCGTAGCATTTACGACAATTTCCCACAATTGGATCTTCTCTTATTCATGACCGCACGTCCCTTAGATAGATCTCCTGTTTGAGAGGACTTTTCCTAATTCAAGAACTGCTGCAAATTTTAAACAGATATGGACAAAGGCCGTTCTCTTTTAAGTCAACAACTTTTCACCGAAGTGGAGGTGGCTAGTCGTGGATAATTTCTGAGACGCGAGGTGGTGAGGCAAATATCCACTGCTGGCCACCGACACTGAGGTGAATAGTTGTTTTAGTTTATACTAAAACATTGAGATAATATAGCGAAAAAAAAAAAAAAAAAAGATGATTCTAACTAATTTATTCCTACATCGATTATTATATTTTCGGGCGCAAAACCCGGATTTGCACGCGTGGCCCGGAGATAATTAGCCAGGATATTCGAAGTTTCAGTGGCTATCAAAGCGCGCCTTCAATGCTGTTCACTATTTTAGTATATACTAATAATGCACATTGTGATTTTCCCCCTACTTTGGAGAATTCTATTGGTAACAAGATACAAACAACGCAATCTTTTTTTTCCAATCAATACTTCTTTTTCTATTTCAAGAAAACGAGGAAGATGAGTCGGAAAAGATGTCTAACACAGTTAGCAGGTTGATTCCTGGCACAAGCAATGTAGAAACGAATGATGAAATTAATGACAAGCAATATCTTACAAAGAAAAGAAGGAGTTTTATTCCTGTAGAAAACAAATTAGAAGAAAATTCAGTTTACGAACCAAAAGAACAAGCAGAGGATGCAGAGGCAGGAACCTCAGAAAGTGAGCTATCTGGCGGGAATCAGCCAGTGACCTCAGGAGATTCCGAGGATTCCAAAGAGCCTGAGAAAGATACCCAAGAGTCATTAGCTTCAGGAGAGGAAAACACAGGTATTACAAGTCAATGTTATTTTTTGTCTCATGTTCTATGAATAACGAAATATTTTACAATTATTCCACGAGGGCACATTAGGGTACAGGCATTGCGAAAAAATGCGCGCACCTACCAACTTTGTGGGATGTAGTATATAGGATCACATTACATGGCTTGTAAACCAATCAATACCCAGGTATTGTATTATGCCACAGAAAGTCCGTTACTGAGCCTGTGTCGAGGCTGTTTATAGTACATGGTAAATGACTTCTCCTTTGTACCGTTTTTATCCCTATAGAATTTTCCAAAAGAAGTGACATTCCAAAAATTTTTAAACCAGACGACGATGAATCGTTAGAAAGAGGAGAAGCTGCTGAGTCAATGGAGTCGAAACAGTCATCGCACGTGCCTTCAAGCGGATCTGGAGATGTTGCTTCATCCGACGAAGCTGAGGACAAAAACGGAACCTCTGAGTCTGCAAAAGACGTGGAATCATCTGGTGAAGCTGTAAAAAGAAACGTTATCCCAACAGAAGTATTTGAAGAGGGTAATAAAGTCGGGTTATTGAAAAAACTGTAAATTTGAATGCATTGTAATGTTGAAGAACTTTTCCAGGGTACCTTCAAGACAGAATCAAAGTAAAACAAGAGGCAGCGGCAGAAATTGTCTTTTATCAAAAGTATATATGTATGAAAATTATATCGCGACTCTCACTAATCATCTCTTGATTTCTTGGCAACCATTTGATTGATGACATGAGCTTTTCTAAACGTAACCATTACTGACATCATTTTCTGAAATTTAGGCAATGCCAAATACAATGACGATGATGATGAGGAAGAGGAAATGGACGGGTCTGGTTCCACATCGGAATCTGCTGACTCCGAGGACTCCGAAGAATCCGGTGATTCTAGCCAGGGAGAGTCAGATGGAAACAAACCGGTAGCTTCAGTTTCCTCTGATCTACCCAAAAAAGAAGAACCAAAGAAGGTTGATGATGAAACAGCAACTTCAGTATCGGAAGACGAAAGTTCAGCTTCAGGTGAGTCTGGCGAATCAGGAGAGTCTGGTAATTATGATGAAAGTGGTGAATCGGGGGAGAGTGGAGAATCTGGGGAATCGGGTGACAACAATGAGTCAGGAGAAAGCGGAGAATCTGGGGAATCGAGTGACAACAATGAGTCAGGAGAAAGCGGAGAGTCGGGAGAATCAGGAGACAGTCTGGAGTCTAGTGAATCAGGAGAAAGCGACGATTCTGGTGATTCTGAGGAATCTGATGCTGAGTCAGATGTGGTGAAGAGAAACGAAATACCAAAGGAGGATGAAGGTAAGGTTTATAAGTCAATGCCCAGATTTCATAAAAATGAATTCATGAACTTATGGTAAAAATTATGATCGTTTCGTCTCTGGTACCATAAAACCACTTTTACCTTTTTTACTTCATCTTATCGTGAAGGGTATTTTGGGTATGTGTGTTTTTCAATTGACTTTTCGATTCTCATATTTTAAAACTGTTGTTGGGCGATACACGATAAAAACGAAAAAGGGTGCTCCTTAAGGGGGATCCTACTCAGTTCTACTACTTACTTTCTTAAATTCGTGCTTCATAGAAGCAAGCAAACAAAAAGATAGCGAGGAAAGCGGTGCCTCTGGAGAATTCAAAGAGGCGGTTGAATCGAACGAAATTGAAGATTCCGGAGAGTCTGGTGAGAGCGGGGAGAGTGAGGAATCAGGAGAATGGGGAGAAAGCGCTGCATCCGGAGAGTCTGGGGATAACGAGGAATCCGGAGAGTCTGGTGAATCGGCGATTAGCAAACGAAATGAGATTCCCAAAGAGCAAGGTAACCACACAGTTAAGTTTTTTGTAATGTGCACATAGTAAAGAAGGTCAAAATCTCATATATTGTACATGATAGGTCGTGTGTCCGGTGATTCTAAAATTTACAATTAGCTAATTCCCCTTAAATAATAGGGACCTTAAGCAGTCAGGACGGCAACGCCAAGGAAGACTTCGATCAAAAAATGAATTTGTACTCTTAGTTAGAATTTAAAAAATAGCTGTATGAGTTTACTGTCTCGTACGGCGCCACAGCTCAACCTCAGCATAACGTATAGAAGTAGCGTTGAGTTCTAAATGGAAATTAAATTAATTTGCCGTCGCGGTTTCGGTTCACAGACGACACAAATTTTGGCGATTTCAAGTTGTTGTTTTACATAGGACGGCTAAGAATTGTAGAAAGTTTCAAAACGCACGTGTTGAACTATTGTTCTGCCAATTAGATCTCTTGTTTTTTCACGTCCTCGTTGCCGTCGCCGTCACCGTCGTGGTTGCTTAAGGTCCCTAATTACTTGCCAACAAGTAAGACAGAAGCAGCAACCTCTGATTTTTACCAGATTGGAACGCATCCCACTCAACAATTGACAAGGGAGCACGTCATCGCATTTCGCATACCATGCCATATTTATAGCACGTTCCATTCTGCTCCTTGATCCCCCCTCTCTACCAATTTATTTGTTGTATATTTGACCGTCTTTGCTTAAGTGATAACGACAGGATCATATAGATCCAATCAAGAGTAACTGGCGAGTGGCAGCTATCGACAGACCAGCTAAGGACTGAGTATCGACGTATATTAAATTTTAGAAATGAAAGAAAACGACAAGTCAGGCGCGTCAGGGGAGTCTGGCGATGCTGCCGAGTCAGGTGCATCCGGTGATTTTGAAGAGTCAGGCGAATCCGGTGATTTTGAGGAATCTGGTGACGCAAGTGACAGTGCGGTATCTAAAAGGAGTGATATCCCTACGGAAACACAGAAAGGTAATTCATAGTTGTTTAACATGTCGATATCGTCAGCGATGGGGCTGCATTAAAGGAAAATGCCGATACAATCGATCTCCTTGGATCATGAAAAGAAACCTAACCTAAAAGAAAAGACAGAGTCAAAGGAACGTTGGTTTATTTTCGATTAAAACCTTTCAGGTTGTGAAACTCGTATACTGTCATTGATTTAATGATCAATTTATCATATTTAGATGTAAATCCTCTACGCTATTTATCACGCTGTTTTCCATTGCATTTAAAACGTTAGAAGTGATTTCCATGTCCCTATAATGCCATGATCAATATAATTATCATATTTAGATGTTAATCCTCTGCATTATTTATCGCACTGTTTTCCATGGCATTTAAAACGTTAGAAGTAGTTTCCGTGTCCGTTGCTTTATACATTAAACTTCCTTTTACGATTAAACAGCAATAAAGGAGATTTCAAAGGCAGCTGACAAATCTAGCAGTGGCAACTTACCCGAACAAGCAAAGGACAAAGAAACCAGCAAGTCTGAAGTTCTTTCTGAAAACAAAGAAGACAGCCAACCAGCTGAAACTGCTCAGACTGAGAAATTGGAACAAACCAAAGAGTCTGACCAATCAGGAGAAGCATCTGGAGAGGATAGTGAAAGTGGAAATTCAGGAGAGAGTGGAGAAAGTGGAGAGTCAGGAGAAAGCGGAGAAAGTGGCGAAAGTGGAGAAAGTGGAGAAAGTGGAGAAAGTGGAGAATCAGGGGAGTCAGGAGACAGCGAGATCACTAAGAGGGCCACAATTTCAAGGGATAACAGCGATGTTGAAAAAGGTGCAGCCAAACTAAGCAAACCAAACTAAGCTTAGAAGGCGAAACCCACTAAGTTCAAGATTACAAATTACACTGAGATGCCTATTTGAAGTAAGAGTCGCATAACTAAAGGATGACAGAGAGAAACGTTTTCTACAAATTTGCATCAAAATTAGACATAAATGGTAAATAAATGACTATCACAGTTACAGGTGGACCCAATAGTTTACATTGTGGGCCACAAAAAAAAAAATGAAAAAACTATGTATAATTGCTTATACCATGTAGAAGAAATATCATCATGAGAATTCAAGTGTGTGAAAATGAGTTAAAAAAAGTAGTTCAAGATAGCTAGTTAGAAAAAACAAAATGAATTAGGATGTTTAGGACTCGATTTGATGTTTAGGAACCTCTTGAACAAATATTTTTCGAAGTTGCTTTTCATTGTTATGTTGTTGATATTGTCGTGCAGACAGTTCCACAGGCGAGTCGCACTCGCAAGCAATGTTTGGAGACCCACGTTTCACTTGACGCACAGCTAAGGCAACAGTATCAACCGCACAATATGGAAGTATTCGAAATATCTATGAATTCATAAAAATGAGTTTGTGATTTATCATTGATAGACTCGAGTGGTTCTGGCGCGTTAGGAGGGACTTCCAGAGATCGTGACGAGTCCGAGGAATCGGGAGAATCAGGAGCCTCGGGAGAGTCTGGAGAAGGCGGAATATCAAAACGAAGCGAGATACCATCAGAAGAACAGAAGGAAGGTAAAATCAGCTTTATCTGCCGATTTCTTTTTAATGTAAATGTAAATTATGGCCACGTTGGGCTATAAGTCTCACAGAAATATTTTGATTGCATAATGAGAAGCGCCGAATAAGGTTAGATTGCAATTGTGAAATGAAGTAGTTATCAAAGTCAACCTATACAACCACTAATCCAATGGTATCTGATAATTTTACTCTAACATATTATGATATCGATATGCTTAAGATCAAAATACCGAGGAATCCGACGAGTCCGACAATTCTGGCTCTGAAGAGAGTGGAGAATCAGAGGAAAGTGGGGAATCTTGGGATAGCAGTGAATCTGGCGAAAGTGAGGAGTCTGGAGAGAGCGGCGAATCTGGTGAAAGCGGAGTGTCTGAAGAAAGCGGCGAATCCGGTGAAAGTGAGGACGCGGATGAATCGGATGAAAGCGGAGAAGCAACGATTTCAAAAAGAAATAAGATACCACAAGAACAGAGTGGTGGGTACATCGATCATAACCAATCATAAGCAAGGTTTTATCACGGGTTCCTTTAAAATAATGGCGTTTAGTGCTTATTAGGTCCATACGTCATTCAACTTTGTTTGAAATGTCTTTATAGTGTGTCTATGAATTCCGAAAAAGATGGGCTTAGTGTTAGTTTTAGGGCAGGTTCAGATCAAATAGTCTGACATGACTCACTCCGCAATAATTTAAGGTTTTGCATTATAGCATGGTATCCTCCAGTTTATCGGTGATCCTGCGTGCTAGAGGCCATTTCAGTCTCTTCACATGTCTAAAACCTGCACTAAACAATTGTCTTTGTTGCAGTTTTTCCAGACTACGAAGACGCTGAAGGCTTTGAAGAATATGAAAATTCTGAAGAAAGCGGAGAGAGTGGAGAGAGTGGAGAAAGCGGAGAAAGCGGAGAAAGCGGGGAGAGTGGTGAAAGCGGAGAGAGCGGAGAGAGTGGGGAGAGTGGAGAGAGCGGAGAAAGCGAGGAGAGTGGAGAGAGTGGAGAGAGTGGAGAAAGTGGAGAGAGTGGAGAGAGTGGGGAGAGTGGAGAGAGCGGTGAATCAGCTGACGGAGGTGTTGCCAAGCGAAGTGATATACCTAAGGACCAGCAAGGTATGTGCAAATTGGCTCATATGCTGACTATTCGCCTACAACAAACTGGAAATTGCATCAGGAGCCTATTTTAGTATGAGATGAACTATTCATTCCAGACTTCTCCGCAGCAGGTTTGTGGATGTGGTTGCCACATCCGTAATCAGAAGTGTTAAATAACTGGTGGTCTCATTGTTATTGCAGAATCCAAAGCTTCATCTGGATCAGGAGATTTACCTGAGTCTTCAGCTGAATCCGATGAGTCTGGCGAGTCAGGCAAGTCTGAGGAGTCTGGTGAGTCCGGCAAGTCTGGCGAGTCCGGCGAGTCCGGCGAGTCCGGCGAGTCCGGCGAGTCCGGCGAGTCCGGCGAGTCCGGCGAGTCCGGCGAGTCCGGCGAGTCCGGCGAGTCCGGCGAGTTCGGCGAGTCCGGCGAGTTCGGCGAGTCCGGCGAGTCCGGCGAGTCCGGCGAGTCCGGTGAGTCCGGCGAATACAAGAGAAACTTCATCCCGAGGGAAAGCGACGCTGAAGATGACGATGACGACGATGAAGACTCTGCCGTGGAAAGTGAAAGCAAAGAACAAGATTCCTCTGAAGGAGAACAAGAAGGGAGTGGTTATCAGCATGCCAGCACAAGAGGAGAAGTAATCACTGAAACCATGGGTGACATCGCTAAAGCTGCACTGGACAACAAAATTGAACGAAAGTCGGACATTATCCACAGTTTACCGCAAAACACCGAAGAGTTCCGGATCACTGACAACGAAAGAAAATCACAAACAAAAGACAAGAAAACTGGTGCAGCTCTTAAGAATTTGTTCACTGCTCTGGCAGACGGTGAAGCCCATGCGTCAGGCTCAGGAGAAGAATTCATTTTGAAAAAAAAGGCTCAAACTACAAACTTGGATAAAAGGGTAAGTACATGCTACAGTTTGGGTTTTTTG
The DNA here is from genome assembly GCF_964205215.1 of Stylophora pistillata. Taxonomy (NCBI): domain Eukaryota; kingdom Metazoa; phylum Cnidaria; class Anthozoa; order Scleractinia; family Pocilloporidae; genus Stylophora; species Stylophora pistillata. The sequence goes on from NC_142519.1 coordinate 761,557, forward strand.
AGATAAAAGTATCTTTGAACATCTCTTTTATAGTCTTTATCTTACAAATTAATTGTCGGGGCCTAAGTCCTGTAACAATAACACGAAAATAATATGTATCATCTGCTAACTCAAACGATATAGAGCCACCAAACGTAACGCACAAGAGCAGAAAGACCATGGTGACTAAGAGGCAACATATCACCATGAATTTCTCAGAGATCATTTTCAAAGTAGCTATAGCGAGCTGTATCGGTCAAAAATGAGGGTATTCTAGCTGTTTCCACAATGTTTCGTAACCTCTCTTTAGAAGGAACCGGCGATTCATTCAAACTGTTAAAAAATGAAATGAAGGGTGGTTTGTGTAACTTAGTTAGAGAGCTCACCATTAGCCACAACCGACCAGACTTGGTTATTAATGCAGAGAGGTTCGTTATAACTTGGAATTTTCTGGCCGAGTTGTTCACTTCGTGGACTGTATGCATTTTTCCGCTTTGGGATTATGTGGGGAATCAAGATGAACTCTAGCGAAAAAAAGTAATTTTGTTTTATCAACTGAGTTGATAATGTACCACTAAAAGAGTTCCAAAGCTGACGTTTCGAGCGTTAGCCCATCGTCAGAGCAAATGTACAAAAAAGACCCATTTAGACCAGTCGGGTGACCAGTTTTTACGAATGATAGGCCCTCTGTGATATTCGTAATAGTTTTCTATCAGAAAGTTTATTTTATTACTGCATTATTTTAAGGTGCCTTCAGAAACAAATGGGATAAAGAATGCTTTGGACGAGATCTGGAAACAAGGTAAAACTGGAACCTTTTGAAAATCGTATGAAAAACAACAAAAAAAGAAAACTCGAGAGCTGAAAGTTTCGGTAAAAAGGACATCATAGAGAATAGATACTAGTACTCCAAGCACGTTTAACTAAACCATGAGACAAATAACTCGAGACAGAAGAATATCGACTGAAAAGGCTAACACTTCAAAGTTCACAGTTTTCAAATAACAATTCAAAGTTCACACTTTTCAAATGATCTGTAGATAACGGTGCTCTCAATGATGCCGAATCAGCAAATATCAACCTTGAGGAGAAAGAAGAATTTACACAGGTAAGGAACCCAGGTATTATTGATGCATTAAAGTGAAAGCGTTGAAAATAATAGATACTATTTCTTTTCATTGTCAACCAACTCGTACTGCGAAAATAACCTTTTTCCTCTCTCTGTTTTCAAATTGAAAGCTCGCAGCCACTTTAAAAAGTTCGCTTCCTTCAAAGGACTCTGAAAAGGTCACGGAAGTCGATAAAGGTAGGCTTCTAGTCATATGTTGTTCATATTCTGTGGTTGTAACTTTAGAAGGAAATTTGCTCTAGCTAGTAGCAAGTTGGGCTGGCAGTTCCTGTCGCTCTCTCTCTCTGCCAACATATCCCCTCATTGCCCCTCTCTATTGTGAAGCATCCTGGGAAGTGCGTGTTTTAATGGTTTTTAATTAACACGTCGTAATTGTGAAATTCAAATGAAATGTACTTAGAATATGTCCATATGAAGAAACCCAATATTCGTCCAATTCCATCATCGGTTGAGCAGCATCAAATCCAACATCAATTTGTGGAGTAGAGCCAGCTGGGCGTCGTCATCGCTAGTGCGAGCATAGCTATAGTACGCACAGTTTCTTCTTCATAAGGAAGTGCAATAATGGTACACATAAATAGAATAGAAAGATGGTAAGTTTTAAGCTCTGTAAACAACAACAACAACAACAACATCATTATTTATAATCACAATTTAACTTCTAGATTAAGTCTACCTGCAATATAGCGAAGCTAATCGAGGGCGGTAGTATGAGAAACGTGTCAATTACATATTAAGAATAACATTATTCTAATGACAAAATATAAATAACAATTACAAAGGTACAGATGTCAATTACAAAAAAGTGAATACAAAAATATAGGCATACTCATTACGAAGCCACGAGCAGATAATTTAAAACAGGAAAAGCTCAAAATACTCTTTATTTGAACGAAATCTAGTTTCATGTCATTTCACTCATTAATGTATCAATATCAGGATAAGAATCCTGGTTTAGAAGAATTTGAAGTAAAGATTCGGTTATTTTTTTCGTGAAACTATATTTTGGGAGCTGTCCCAAAACATCAGGAATACAGTTCCAAATTTTTGCGCCCATAGAGGAAAAAGAATTCTTATAGTGATTTGGTCGAGAGTAGTTTATATAGAAGTTACCAGCGGTAGAAGATCGTGTGTTATAATGATGAGCTTCTTTAATGGGTCTAAAGAGAGCAGAAATGTTAGATGGAACGACTTTGTTATAGACATCATGCATTAAGATAGAGCAATTTTTAAAGTTGATTAAAGGTAAAGGCAGAATATTGGTAGAGATAAAAAGTGGAACAGCGTGAACATTAAACTTAGAGAAATTCATTAAGCGGACTACCCGTTTTTGAAGGAGTATCTTGTTTAGGTGCGTTTTGGCTGCCTGTCCCCAGGCAGTAAGGCCATAGGAGATACATGGAAGAATAAGAGATCTGTATATATTAAGGAAAGTCACGAAGGGATTGAAATGCCTTAATCTAGATATTATACCTATATGACTACTGATCTATGACGCGATGTGGCTGATATGATATTTCCAACAGAGATTACTATCCATTAGTACCCCTAAGTACTTAACATAAAGAATAAAGAAAGATGTTTTTCATCTAGTCACGAGCGTGGGACAAAGAAAAGTTCTGAGTTCCTATTTGTAATCGAACCTTAGACTCTCGGATTCCGCGCTCCGATGCTGAGACTCCAGGTACGCGTCCTGCATACTGCTGACCAGTTATCATCTTTCTATTCTACTATGAACCTCGTAATAAGCCTCGCTGACCAGGGAATCTCTGTGGCTCAGTGGTAGAGCAACGGTGCGCAAAATCCGAACGTCTGAGGCTTGATTCTTCATGGGTACTCAAACTTTTTTCTATGTCCCTCGTGACCATAAGAAAAAACATCTTTCTCTCATGGTACACATATTTTTTTTTTCATAAGAAAGTAGTTTCTGAAAAGATTTTGACCAGGCGAACATTTTGTAGGAGTAGAGGACAGATAGTTTCTCGCATAGTTCACGTACACTTTAACTATTTATCTTTGTAGATGTGGAGGCATTAGAGGGCTATGCTGACGCTCTTACTGAGGTTGGAGGTTTGACACCCGAACATCATAAAGCTATCGCTACAAAACTTGCCTTAGACCTCATGGAGGACCTCAACATTGATAAAAAGGAACGACCTGATCTATTGAAAAAGGAGACAGCCTTCATCAAAGATGCAGAGATCGCATATGTCAAAAGTAAGTTTGATTGGCCAAGAATTGTGTGCCCAGACGCACGCCAATTGCTCGTTTCACAGCAGACGTAATTCATCTTTAATAAGTACGATAAAGGTTTACCAAGAGAAATTGTATACTTTGCCTGTGACTTCTCTCCCTACCGAAAGATAGATAGATAGATAAATAGATAGCCTTTATTTTAAAACGATGAGTGTTAAACCTACGTGAGCTTGTATGGTCGTTTGCAATTAACTAATCGCTAAATGAACTAAAAACTAAAACCTAGGGGAAGGTAGAGAACGTCTAAACTTAAACCAGCGATGCTTACGAATGTGGAATTGTAAACATAAATTTAAATATATACAAAGTCATCTTTTTTAAAATTACAAGGGGATGCAGACGTTATCTTAAAACAGAATTCAATAAAATCAACTAGGCCGCTCCTGGTTTGAGTTTTTGGGGCGTGAGCAGTTATATGGAACTTGGGCCGTGCTACTGTCGCCCTTCTGGGTGGTTTTAAGCTTTTGTTATCAATTGGATTCTGATTTTATTTTCATTCTTCGTTATTAGGTAGGATCACCGAAGTCAAACAAGAAATGATAAAGTTTGCCCAAGAGCATCCAGGTGATAAAGAAAGGATTCGCGCAGAGGCAATAAAAAGATTGGAGGATATAGTCGATAAACTTCCCCTGAGTAAGGCAATCATTGAAGCCCAAGAACACAAACTAAAGAGATCCCCGATGCTCCAGCAAATTGTTGCATCTACAAGCAAAAGAGAACTGAGGGACCGAATCAGAAGAGCCTTGGCTGATTTTATTGCCGAGGACGTCGCATAAACTCAAAGTGGGGCAGAATAATGACTAAGGCCACGAAAAGCCTTCAAATCGGGCCATAAATAAAGTCATGTGCACATAGGGTCCAAGCTACAAAAGTGACATTTAGTTTATTATGTTGGCATGAAATGCGTTTGTATAAACAGAGCTGATACAAAAGGCTAGACATCTTTAGTTCCTTCATAATCACAATTATATTCATTCAACCAACCATTCCTTGATCATTACCTAAAAAAAAATTGTAAAAGTTGATTTTGTTTGTTGATTGATTCCGAAACATGCTGTGGGTTTCTCTTCCCATGGAATTACAGTTTAACCTTTTAAAATTATATTAATTGTTTAAAGCATTTTGATTTAGGTCTTTTATAGACCTCTACTATCACAGAAAACTCGACGACATTCTCATAACAAGGACTTTTGGTATGGTTGATAAGGACAATAGGCCAAGCAGGGCCCGATGACGTCATTGTACAAGTTTGCAAAGAACGCAGGGAATAAAAACTCGAACATTTCAAGATGTGGGGAGTTTAATTTATTAATTATTAGTATAAGTTCAAGCCCTGTACAGATAGATAATAAACGAATAAACGACTAAGTAATTTTAACCAGCTAAATTGATTTGTAGCTCTATGGTTAGGTAACTAAAGATTGTAAATTTGATCTATGGATGTAAATAAATTTCTGAAAACAAGCAATCAGGCGTCAAAAGTTATATTCAGACGATCAATGTATTTCCCATACGACACACACTTCGCCTAAGATAATTTACCTACTAATAAAAATCTTCTTTAGCATGTTGTTTGCATTGGTAATCATGAGCAACATTTTTTGTACATTAACAGTGGAATGAACTTGGTAAGGGTAAAAATCACCGCAAGGAATTTTTAAAGCTTTCAAAAGTGACTGAACTACTGTGGCTAACTCCGCAGAGCTACCTTTAAATTCTAGTTTATCTCTGGCCCGTATAGATCGGCCAATGTACGAATGAAAAGTCCTTTTATTATCAAGAAAAAAATGAAACATTATGCTACACAAAATTTGGGGATTGACAAATCCAGCAGCACATTTCTCATCAGCTGCCAAATTCTCTGACGTCATGCATCAGTCGGCCCGGGACGGCCAGGAAATCGATCCAAACTTTTCCTTTTTTAACATATGTTCGACTGTTCATACACATTTTGTTATGAATATTAACTTACATAAACTTCCTTGCAGTAGCGCTATCATAACTTTACTGAAATAATTATTTCTAGAGTTTACATCAGATTTTTTATGTCTATTTTGCGTCCTTTACATTTTACCACCTTAAAATCACGTGTACTTTTATTACCAATATTGTTATAATATATGTGTATAAGGACTTTTTATAATTTTTGGATGCAGGTCCACATCAGCCCTTGGCTGCCATATTATGTATCATAACCTGCTTTATCAAATAAACGTATGTATGTATGTATGTATCATTACATTATATTACACTACTGAACTTCTTTCGATGTCATTTAAGAAATTCATCCTAATACATACTTATTACATTATTTGCTGTCAAATTTGAAAGCAAAGCCATCAACAGAAGCATATACATGCTTGCACCTATCAGAAAGGCATAGATAATACAAGGTAGCGTGACACTTCGCCGAGTGCGTGACATATTTCGCCGTAACGGACCATGGTTAGCAGGGAGGGGCCATTTTCTGTACGCAGCTCGACGCTCAACTTTGTCACGTTTCCTGAAATACAAAAAATTGCCATGGCAACTAATTATGGTTAAAACACAACAGTACTTCTCACAATCACTGACCCACAAATCGACGTACTAAAGGCGGATTCCACACATTCGAATTAACCAAAGCTTTTTGGGGGAGACACGTTCAACAAATGTTTGGTGCGCTGGAATTGTGTTCTTAGGCAAAACACTATTTTCTCACAGTGCCTCACGGTGAACAAATGTTTGGTGCGCTGAAATTGTGCTCTTAGGCAAAACACTTTTTTCTCAGAGTGCCTCACGGTGAACAAATGTTTGGTGCGCTGGAATTGTGTTCTTAGGCAAAACACTTTTTTCTCAGAGCGCCTCTCTATCATCAGGAGTGTAAATGGGTACCGGCAAATTGTCATGAAAGCCTGATAAATGCTGAGAGGGGCGGGGGAAGGGTAACTTGTGATGGACTAGCATCGCACCCTGGGGGAATTAGGTAGTGGTACTTTCAATCGCTTTATGCTAGGGAAACCAGGATAAGGTCTGCCTGGGTCAGGGACACTTGGCTCGACTACAGATTTAAACCATTTTTTTTTTTACTTTTGGTCAAGGACGAGCCAAGTAGCGAGAGCCATCACGTTTGTTAAATATCCAAGATCGTCGCTTGTGCTCTGACCGATGATCATGGACGATCAAAAACCTTGTTAAGACTAACGACTGGATTGTATCTTACCTAAGTAGCTGGGGATCATAAGTCCGCCTAATCTCGTTCCTTAGTTCTGTTAAAATTTGGAGAAAAAAATTCACATCCCAGTTAGTAAATGTGTCTTAAAAGGTAAGCGCAATGCTAGGTACTTAGGTAATGAAATCTGATTCAAGTCTGTTCACAGCCGTGTAACTTAACATACAAAGTGAACACGCAAAAACAGGCGTGAAGAGTACAGCAAATGATCTCCATTTTCGTGAGCTCCAGATTGTCAATTAGAACTGTCCTTGTCAGCACTATGGGAAATGTGAAGAAAACAGTGTGGAGAATAGAAATACTACCGCCAGAGTGTAAAGGGTTGAGGCTTTTTACCTGTTGCTGGTGTTAATTGTTCGACTATTTGCCGGCACAAAGGGCACCTTATTGAGCCTCTGTTACTGGTCCTGAAGTTTAACTGACGTAGGCATGGATCACAGAACACGTGATCGCATGAACATTTAAAAGGCTCATACAGCAAATCCAGACACACAGCGCAGCAGTGGTGATCTTGGATTTCAACAAAAGTAGTCTACAATTTTAGAAACAGCAAACAAGATTCAGTGATCAGTGGTCCACTGTGTGTCTTCCTGTCAATTATCTCTATAACTTGACCTTCTCATGCTTGGCACAAAAAGAAAAGTTAGTGAGTTTTGAACCTGCTTTGTAAATGTTAAAGAGATGAATTAAACTTTAAGTTAAGAAAACAGTGAATAAGCTTGCAAAACTAAAACCAGTATATGGCATGATAATGACTTTAAGGTCAACAGCTGTAATTCAAGTATTCTTTGTTTTTCTAAGCTTACTCCAGCTCTTATTAGAATAAAAAGCTACCCTCTATCAAGACTAGTTTCACTTGTGTGCAACAAAGAGAGCCATATATAATTGAGGTACAGAGTACGTGATGTTTACCTTGTTCTCCAATGTTTTATATGAAGGCTCACTGGAGCCTTCATCAACATGCAAGCAACTGTAGTATGTCATTTGATCTGAAAAATGGCAAATGGATGGCTTCTCAGCTCCCCTCTGGTCAGTTAAGATGTCTGGTAAGTTACTGTCTTCCACTGATATTTGATGCCTTCCCTTTCTTTTCCTCCTGGATCTCTGCACATACATGTAAGTTTCCCCATTGTCAATGATGTCATTTGCTCCCCTTGTGTTTGATTTTAACACTGTGACTTTAGAGCAATCTGAATGCTGAGCAAAGCCAAATCTACATGTATGCAAAGGCAGTAACCTCTGTGTCTCATTGTGTATGGTGGCTGATGAGGTTTCTGCTTCCGTAGAACCAGAATGATTCCCATGTAATCTGATACTGCAACATTGTTGACAGTTATGAATGGGACATAACTCAGCTTGATGAAAAGCATTTGAACAAATATCTTGCTGCACACTACATGTTGCCACATCACTCTCTGAGATGATACACTCACATGCTAGAATTCTGAGAGACTTGGGTATGTTTTCCATTGTGACATTTGATGTTGAATGACTTGTAGGTGTTTCTTTGTCATCGCAGTGCTTTATGTCTACAATGTAAAATGGAACAGTTGTGCAATCAATTCCTTTTGCCTGCAATTTACAAGCATACAAAACATGTGTCAGCAACTGCTCTGTTGCAAATTAAATTCATTCTGCAAAAAACTGCAATTTTCAAGTATTCAGTGCAAAAAAATTTTCTATCAGAGTTTGGTTTGCTTGCTGGTATGTGAGCCAGCATTTCATGTTTTAATGTCAATTCCCATGGCAAAACCAACCACTACAAATACTTCAAATTAAGATCATATGATTTAGTACAATTACCAGAAAATAACTCTCATCTTTGAAAATACAATACAGTCCGTAAGAACATAATGATTATAACTGATATTTCATATGCACCTACTGTATGCTCACCCTTCCCCTCACTATCCACAAGTCTGCCATTGGTATCCACTGAAAAACCTGAGGATGACTCAATCTGTGTAATGTCTGTATTTGCCCTGGGGTCTGTGTAGTCAAACTGACTGATATTTCCAACACAAGATTTTGCTTTGTTTTGTTGTGGTTCTTCATTTTTGTCAAAAGAGTTCCTTGTAGACTGATCGAAAGGTAACAGTACTGTAGGGTTCCTAATATCAAGATTTGTTATCTGACTTGTAGGAAATATAAGATCAACTCTACTTTTTTGAATCCAGACAGCTGGAATAATAAACTTTCCGCAGTTACAGTGTATTCCATGAATAAAGTCAAAAGCTCCTATGCGACTCTTGCACTTAGGACAATACAATTTTCCCTCAGTCCATTGAGCCTGTAACAAAATCAAAGATAAAATATTCAATCCTGTAAAAACTAACCCCCCCATCCCAATTAGGATTCAAACTTAAGACCATCTGATTTCCCAGTCTAGTTACACAAACACTGCCTTGAAATTTTAAGGTTTGAGGTCTAAATCCTTGAAAAGATCACAATTTTTTCATCCTACATTGGTGACAAACTTTTGGCATGCTTTATAAATTCAAAGAAAACTAAGCTTTAAATTTCACATCTTTCTTAATCTGCTGGTTAGCAAGAAAATATAGTACAAGTGACTAGTTGAGAAATCTGACTTTTGGTTTGATTCCATCATGAAATTACTGATGAACGACAACAGTTGAACACTGATTTGCATTCACATAGTTAGTTTTAAGTTCTTAACCCTTTAACCTTAAGAGTGACAGCATCTAATCTCCTTACAATTTCAGCCCTGATCCATGCACTAAGGCCTTATGAGAATTAACAAAATGATCACTATGATGTACTTGGCCAGCAGTTGTCTTACATGCATGCGCATTGAAAGGCAGCTTAACTGGGACAGCCGCCATGTTGGGGTTTGTTATGTTGTTCTTTTAATTTAGTTTAATCCATCTCTAGCATATTAATGAATAGTAGTACTAGAACTGAGTGGGATGCAATTTGGTCTAAAACAAGTCATACGTGTGACTTCAAAATCAAATGAATACACAACACTGTAAGTCTGATTTGAAATCACAAGTATGATTTCAGACCAAAACAAGGCACAAGGTTCAATTACCACTTTATTACATCCATTATCAAATCCCAAAATTGAGTTGTTCAGCTTCAAGATTTTTCATTCTGTACAAATGTTTTGTTGATCCAGTAGTGAGCTGGTTTGTAGAAAGTTTTAAAGTGGTTTTTCATTTTCCTGCAATTTGGTTGGTTGTAATTTATGAACGCTTCCTCATTGGCGGGGAAAAAGATGTCATGTTGAAGGAAAAATGATGTGTTTCGGGAATAAATCGCACCATTTAGAACCAGTCAGATTACAAGGATCACCAGTGATTTCAAAAGGGATGTAATACAGACACAAACGAAATAAATGGTCCATCTAAGGGCATGCAATGTCAGTAACTGCCTCTTTTACTTCCAAGTAGCTTGCTGAGTTACAAAACTTCCAGAGCTAACTAATGAAACTAAAACATACCTCTTCCACACTATCATGGACCCAAGGAAGCATTTCTTCGTCTTCCAAGAACCAAGAAGAACATTTTTCGTGACTAAACAAATCTTTTTGACCTGTTCCAGGACCGTCCTCTTCTCTTTGATCTTTGTGAGATGCAAGTTGCGCGGAGGAAAATAGATTCATCCGACACTTTCTACAACGAAATGATGAAACTTCGTCCATTGTATCAACATATGTGTTTCCCAAGTTTTAGCAGGGCAAGGCTTACCCAGTTTGGCTACGGAGTACCAGAAGGTCCGAAATCGTTGTAGTGAGTGATTCCCTCGTGAGTCGATTGCGATTTCTGAGCCTCATTGATTAATGTCAGCGGAAGTTACAGAGTAAAAGATGGCGGACGGAGGTAAAGGGAAAGAAGAAGACAGAACAAGGAGGAATTTCTCAGCTGAAGAGAGTCACCAAGAAACTGATGACGAAATATTAGAGAGACAATATTTTTGGAAAGTCGTGGAAGCATTTCTATATTACAAGTAAGTTCCTTAAGTAACCGAAAAATCAATGAAAGAATGAACAGATTTTCGTCTTTGAAGGCTCGAATCTACTTGGCAAATTTCATCTTGGTTTGTTCCTACCTATTTTAATACCAGCATAATCCTGCGTTTCAAACGAATCCCTGGTTGATTAAATTTAGTTTAATGATGAAGTTTTTTGTTTTATATTCTTAGGGATTTTTCTCTACGGAAGCTGCAAAGGGTCAAGACGAACTTCAAATTACTTCCTAAAAGACATCGGGAAATGCTTCCAAATTATAAAGATCATATATTAAAAATAGAGAAATGTATTGAGGAGAATCAGAAGTTCTTATTCGATATCGTCAGCCACACCAGTGAAATGTTTGAAAATAGAAATCATGCAAGAATTCCATCAGTAAGTATTTATAAGACTGGTACAACCTGTATTTGAATTATATTTTAATAATTTGCTCCTAAGCATCCAGGTTATTACGTTAAGATTATCACTGACATGGCTGTGACTAAAAGTGGGATGGGGACGTAGGACATGGGACTCAGAGACGTGGGACTCGGGGACACCGGCACTTGGGAACATGGGATGTGAGGAAGTCGGGACTCAGTGATGCGCAGGGACTCAGGGATGTGATAAACAAACAATACTTGATTTTTGTGCTGAATCTGTAAAGTATAATTTTCGGTGGCCTTGAGAAAGGTATTATACTACTGAAACAGGTAGATTGCTTTTCTGGAGACACGCATAATGTTAGTGACAATAGTGATCATTTTTGGTCATGCGACTTAAAAACGATGTTAACACAAAAGGCAAATGCACATGATAACATTCCTTCACATTTCTTTATCTGCACTTTTTTTGTCTTGTTACCGTGGATCACTCCTAAGATAAAGCGTGAAATGCATAAAAAAGATCGCCTCCACAGAAGAACTGTTCGAACAAAAGACCAACATCACTGGAAAGCTTTCAAACACCAACGTAATTCCATGTCCAAACTCATTGAAGACTCCCACGATTCATGCTTAAAGGACATTATTGGTGATAGCCTTACAGAAAACCCAAAAAAGTTCTGGTCTTATAAAATACAGCAGATCAGAGAATCTTGGTATTCCACCTCTCAAGACTGAACAAGGTGTGTTTGTTACAGACAAAGATAAAGCTGAAACCTTGAATTCCTACTTTTTTTCTGTTTTCACAAATGAACAATTACCTTTACCTAAAATTCCTATATCTCCTTACTCTTCGATTGCTGACTTACAAATATCACCCGAAGGAGTTGCTAAACAACTATCCCAGCTTAACCCTAACAAGGCATGCGGTCCTGACGAATTGCCTGCACATGTATTGAAAGAGATATCTCAATCTGCTTCTGTATGGCTTGCTTTCATTTTTCAGCAATCACTTAATCTCAACACGTTCCCTTCAGATTGGTCCAAGGCCCTTATCACTGCTGTTTATAAGAAAGACAATAAATCTCTTCCCTCAAATTACCGGCCAATCTCTTTAACCTCTATATGCTGTAAAGTAATGGAGCACGTTGTGCTCAGTCATATGGGCAAACACCTGTCTAAAAATAACATCATTATCAACAAGCAACATGGCTTTAGACAGTGTTTTTCCTGCGAAACCCAATTGATAACAACCATACACGACTGGGCCAAATCTATTAATGTATGCCGCCAGACTGATGCTATCCTGCTGGACTTCTCGAAAGCTTTTAACTCGGTGCCCCATCAAAGGTTACTGCTGAAATTGGACTATTACGGTATTAGAGGAAATTTGCTGTTATGGATAAAGGCCTTCCTGTCCAACTGTTCTCAATTTGTCTCCATAAATGGCACTCAATCTTCTCCCAAGCCTGTTTTGTCTGGGGTCCTGCAAGGTTCAATTTTGGGGCCAGTGTTGTTTCTGCTGTATATAAATGAGATTACGAACTGTATAAATGCTAATTGCGTCTTTTTGCTGATGACTGTATTTTATACAGAGAAATTCAAAGTTCACAGGACTGCTTGTCTTTACAGAACAACCTGGACCAGTTATCTTCATGGTCAAAAAGTTGGCAACTTTAACGTTAAAAAATGTTATCATCTTGGAATAACATGTAAAAAGTTCTCAACCCTGTTTCAATACACTTTAAATGGTCTGCATATCTCCAAAGTTATCTCTACAAGGTACCTTGGTGTCACGATATCAAACAATTTAAGCTGGAATAATCATGTAGATAATATTTGCAAAAATGCTAACTCAACTCTAGGTCTTTTGTGTCGAGTGCTGGGTGGATGTAGCCATAAAGTTAAAGACACGGCATACCGTACTCTTGTAAGGCCTAAACTTGAATATGCGTCCTCTGTATGGAACCCGTATAGGCAGCAGAACATATTTAAGCAAATTTGAATCTGTCCAACGAAGAGCCGCTCGATTTGTCTTTAACGACTACTCGCGTTATAGCCATGTTACACCTATGGTACAAAGTCTTGGCTGGGATTCACTCCATCACCGAAGACTTCTTTCACAAGGCACTATGTTCTATAAAATCTATATGGACCATGTTGGGATATCACTCCCATCTGATGTCACACTGAATGAAAGACCATCAAGAGCTCCAAACTGTCGTCCTTTCAAACAATTGAAAGTGAATAATGATATCTATAAATATTCTTTTTATCCAAGGACAGTAGTTTTGTGGAACAATATATTTCTAAGCTCTTCTAACATTGTTAATTTAGATATATTTAGATCAAATGCTCTTTCATTTATTAGGTCGGTTTAGCCCGTACTAATTTTATCTTTACACTATCTATATTATTTTGTTTTATCCAAGTTTTGTTTTATCCAAGTTTTGTTTTTCTTATATTGTTAAACCTTAAACTGTATATAAATTATTTCAATTTTATTCTTTGTAATTAGTCCTCCTAGTATAGTTATTACTGTTTTAGGAGTATCTCGATCAAAGATCTCCAGTCGATTAAAGATTAAAGGTCTGTTTTAGTTTATCCACTTTCATTGAGTAATCCAACATGTTCTGTAATATTTCTTTTCCGGAAAATCGATGCGAGCTATTTACAACAGATGAAACCGAGGTGTCTACCTTCGATGATCTGATGATGATGATGATGATGATGATGATGATGAACTTTATTCAGTAAATGGTTTGAACCTGGGGGTAACATGTGAAGGTGTAGTCTGATTGTCCGGGTGAGTGTAGTCCTGAGAAGGACTGTTGTTGGTGGTAGTGACTGACGTTTCGACAACCTGTGCGGAAGTCATCATCAGAGTCAAGTTCACTTGACTCTGATGATGAGGAGGAATAGTCTGAACCTAACTAAGATATAACTAAGAATCATGCACTGTAAACCAAGCAGCCCACACAGTCACCATTGTCCATTGACATTTCCAAATCCATTCCTCTAACTGCCCTCTTAAAACCCGCTAGTGAATTCAACGTCCTAGTACGGGAAGGTAGCTTAGCCCATAGCACAGGTCCTAAATACCTAAGGGAATGCCTGCCATAATTAATAGGGTTAAATCTTGGAATAGTAAATTTTTTAACTCTTAAGTTATACACTGTGTGATTTGCTGAAAATAAATCTTGTATATAGCTTGGTGCTAGCTTAAATTTTACTTTATACATGATGGTCGCTGTATCTTGCAATCTACAGTTCACTAGGGTGGGCAATTTAGCCCATTCTAACGACTGCCTATAGTTAGCGTTCCAGTCACGGAAAACTGCCCTAAGACCCCTCTCCTGGACATGCTCCACTTTTCTTGCATCACTTCCCCTACAAAAGTGCCATACAGTACTGCAGTAAGTCAAATAGGGCAAGACTGCAGCCTTATACAGCTGAAGCTTAGCAGTGGTTGGTATCAAGTTGCGCAAACTTGTCATTACTCCCACTCTCTGACTAGCTTCTTTGCAAATCTCACTTATATGGACATTAAAAGTCAATTGAGAATCAATGCCTACACCTAATAATTTAATGTTCTGATAGTGGGAAACTCTTTTGCTGTCTATGTCAATATTGATATTGGCATCTTTTTGCTTGCTAATGAGCATGCTACCATATTTGGTAAACTTTCCCTGTAAACAGTTCTCTTTATACCAACTTGTTGCTGCAACTGCACTCTCCTTTAATCTTGTTTGGATTAACTGGACATCTTTACTTGCTTTGAAAAACTGGCGATCATCCGCATACATGGAGATATTCGACTTCATTACATAAGTCAGATCATTCTGATAAAGATTCCACATCAAAGGCCCAAGAGAAGAGCATTGAGGGCACCCTCTTACCACCTTCCTCCATCTGCTTGTTCCTTGTTGTGTTCCCTAACTTCACTCTTACTTGGAAATTTTCAAAATATGATGCCATGAGTTTGAGGCTGACATCATCAAAACTGTATGCTCTTAGTTTAGCCAGCATGAGTGGTGGGAACAGACAATCAAACACCTTACTCATATCTGTTGACAACACACCAACACACTCCCCATTGTCCAATGAGTGCCTCCAGCTCTCAGTTAGGTATAACAAGGCAGTCTCGCAACTGTTCCTCTTTCTATATGCAGTCAAATGGTCACACAGGCGATTATTATAGTTACCAGTGATTTGGGAAGAAAGGAGTTGCTCAAAGATTTTATTAATAACAATTTGCACAGTCACAGGACGATAGTTTTCTTTTTGCAGTTGATCATCTTTCTTCCTGATTCAAATTGTAAGGAATAAATGAGAGTGTTTACTGTTTGTTCCCGAGGAAAAATAGTGCCGATTCAGTACAAAGACAATGAGGATACTTTTGTTGTGAAGTAATCGCAACTAGTGTCCATTGTTGTTAGTTCGCATCAATCTTCCAGAAAGAAAGTATAATTAATTGTAAACACTCTAATTTATTAATTCTTCATCAGGAATAAATTGTAAACAATGGAGTTCTACTGAATCCACAATTCTTCATCAGGAATAAATTGTGGACACTCTAATTTATTCCTTATGATTTGCATCAGATCATAGAAGGTAGACACCTCAGTTTTGTCCATTGTTGCTAACGACAACTGTTACACACGTCTCCAGAAAAACAGTCTACCTGTTTCGGTAGTATAATACCTTTCTTGAGACCACCAAAAATTACACTTTACAAATCAGGTGTTGTTTGTTTATCACATCTCCGAGTCCCTGCGCGTTGCTGAGTCCCAACTTCCTCGCGTCCCATGTCCCCGAGTCCCGGCGTCCCTGAGTCCTGATGTCCCCGAGTCTCAGAGTCCCTGAGTCTCATGTCCCCAAGTCCCCGTCTCACTTTTAGTCGTAGCCTACTGACATGGTGACTTGAAAGTAAAGGCCTTAGACCAAGTACGTAATTTATGACAATTTCATGTTGCAAGTTTGTCTTGTTCATGAGTGGTGTGTTTAATTATATTATCTTGGGAAGGATCTAGTGCCACTTAGTTATCTCCAAACTAATGTCTTACATTTCAGAGAAAAATCTTGCAGATGATAGTTGTATAACCATTGTTTTAGGCAAAGTGGTAGCTAAAATATTGCTTATAAAATAAATAGTTTTAGATTCTTTACCCTGAATTATCTTGCTTTATGTTGATCAGGCTCCTAGTGACCCAGCAAACCAACCAATCAGTGGGTTTGACATGGAAAAAGTAACAACAACACTGAAACAGTTTGTGAGAGACTGGAGTGATGAGGTACTTTATCATGCATTTGTTTGTTAATAATTGGCATATGTGTGTACTTGTAACATTGCAATTTGATAATTGCCCAATGAGGCACACAGTGATTGGTGAAAACCTAAGGTGATCACATGGTTTTAATGATCTTGTGGGTGGTGGCCTCTCTCCACCCTAGAGTATAAATACGGTACAGGTGAATTGTCAGGGAAGTCTGATGAAATACTGGGGGAGGTAACCTTGCAATGGACTAACATCCCAGTAAAGTAGTACTCCTAATAACTTTGTGTTATGGAAACTGCGATAAACTCTGCATTCGTTTCAAAATAGGTTACATAAGGTCAGCAAACTAATCTCTCATACTTTTGACACTGTAAATATGAAATTACTTTTATAACAGGGAAGAGCTGAACGTGATGCTTGTTATAAACCTATTACTGAAGAGATCCAAAGACTTTTTCCAGGATCAGAATGGTGATGAAACTATCTCAGTTTGTAAAGAAAAAAAAAACTCAATAAAATTTAATAGTTCAGTTTTTATTAGGACTTTAACCCAGTAACACCTAGTAGTGATTAAGATATCACCCCTGAATCACACATTAAGGTCAAAAGTAAAAAGGAAACGATCACTGACAAAAGAAGCTCTTGGTTTTTAACAAATTCTCCTTGTCAGCACCTTAGGAAATGTATAGAAAATATTAGGGAGAATATGCATACTGATGTTACACTGTAAGGTGTAAAGGGTTAACATCAGTGATCTGTATAGCAGTCACAATTAGAAGAACTTCAAATCACATATTCACTGTAAAAGTGTCAATTTGGAACTTTTAATTCACTGGATTACCATACAGATACTGTCAGGCCTGAATTTGGCTGTAATTTACAACCTGAATCATACTACAGTGACTTGTTATGGCTTCCACATTAAATTTCAGTTCTAGAGGAGGGGTGTCCATCCTTGTACCTGGAGCAGGTTTAGCAAGACTGATGTTTGATATTGCAAAACTTGGTAAGAGAGATTCTAAAAATTTCTTTTTTAGTAGCGACATAATTTCTTATTCCTTCTCTGGTTGTTCTTTTTGTTGCATTTTTGATTAAAACTGCCTTAACTCTTTTCCTTTCAACTGTCTGCTCTCAGGCTTTAGGGGGTATTTTGTATTTTTTCACCCTCTTGTATGTCCTCTGCAGCTTGTTTGTGTGATGCGCATTTGATCATATGTAAATGGAATTTGCGCACTACAAATATTAAACTATTATTATTATTATTATTAATAGTGCCTTTTGTGTTTTATTGATGTAATCTGCAGTTTGTTTGTGTAATAGTGCCTTTTGTTTTGTTTTATTGATGTCATCTGCAGTTTGTTTGTGTAATAGTGCCTTTTGTTTTGTGTTTTATCAATGTCATCTGCAGTTTGTTTTGTGTTTTATCGATGTCATCTACAGTTTGTTTGTGTAATAGTGCCTTTTGTTTTGTGTTTTATTGATTTCATCTGCAGTTTGTTTGTGTAAATAAATAGAATGCCTTTTGTTTTGTGTTTTATTGCAGTTCTCTGAGACCTTCCTTTTTTTCTTGATTTCATTCTTATTTTTTATTGGAATCCTCTTGTAGTGTAATTATTGCTTTTTTTCATTCTCCTTCTCTCTAGATTTTTGCTTTTTGTTCTTTAGTATGTTTAATGGAATTGCTTTACTCACTATCATTCTCTAGTCATATTGACTATCAAAGAAATAGTACAAAGTCATCTAAATAGAGAGGTGGCATAAAAGTTTTAGCAAAGGCTGACTCAAATTGCTTTTGAAGCAGTAACTGTAAGTTTGATTTCAAAGTTTTTCAATTTATCTAAGGTTACAGATGTCAAGGGAATGAATGGAGCTTATACATGCTATTTGCCTCACACTTTATATTAAACAGGTTAGCACTTACAGTTGATTTACTTATCTTGTGCAATGAGACAGTAAATGGCTAAATTTGTAATCTAGCTTCCATTTCCCCATAATATTTGATACATTTCAAATGATTTTTTTTCATCAGTCTTGCGTGGAAAGGCGATGACTAATTTCATATTAAGTTTCCTAGAAATACAGAAAACACCACACATTGACCAATAGTAAGAAGAATATGCACCTCTTACTCACCGAGTAGGAGGTCCTAACTGTGAGTTATTGACCACCAAAAAAACCGATGTTTAGTAACCTTTATCTCGTTCAATAGTGAATATGCAAACATGTAAATAGTTGATTAAAGATATTTTTATTGTTCTTATAGTAATTGTAGTTTTAGTGAATTATTGATTGTAAATTTAGCCCTTTAATTCAGTTAATTCTGCAATGTGGCAAATAAACGGTATATTATTATTATTATTATTATTATTATTAGAACTTACAGTATGGATTGAGGAAATGAGGTGTTTCCTTTACCTGATTTTTTTAGAGCCCCTGGCACGTATCATATTACAATATACCCGTATATACACCAGACCTGCAATAACCGAACATCAGCTGATCAGATACGCGCAGTTCAGATCCCAGATGTGGACCCATCTGATATTCCACCCAACCTCAATTTTTCAATGGCTGCTGGAGATTTTTTAAAAGTTTACACTGAGAAAGGTACTGTATTTGAAGGTGCATTTGAAATTAAGTATTCGTAATGGTGGTTCCGACATAGGAGTTGTTCAGCAGCAATATATGTCGAGTGAAAAGTGTGATCATTTCTTTAATTACAAAAAGAACGCGCACGCGAAGCTTGACAATCCGTGACAAAAGCTGATAATTCTATCTCTACACGGGTCGGGAACAGAATATCACGCACACAAACTAAGTTTTAGCACCGCCAGCTTTCTTGTTTTCTGTCGCAAATTTGCCAGTTGTGCAATCCATACAATTTTTGCGATTATTCAAGTAAACTTCATGTGTGTGGGGCAGAAATGCTGACCTTGCTATGTGAGACAGATCTGGTTCTGTTTTCTCATAACAATCGACATTGAGAGACTGTACGTTGATGTTTTACCTCTCTGCATTTAGTTCATTTATAACCCGCAGAACAGGCGTAAATTTTTTTTTGGCATTATCCAGGCGAGGAGCACGCAGCGTGAGTCAGGCGCTAGGGGAGCGTGGAGCGTGAGTCATATAGCTCCTCTCCTCGAGCGTGACTCGCGTTTGCCTCATTTCGCCTAGAAACGCTAAAAGAACTACGCTAGTTCTGCAGACTAGTTAATGTGATCTATTAATATATAATTTTGTGTTGAATAAACTAGTTCATGTTGAACTTTAGTTCTCCGTTTTTTCCTTTCTTTCTCAGAATCATGGGACTGTGTGGTAACCTGTTACTTCATTGACACAGCTCATAATGTCATCGCTTTCATCGAAAATATTGAAAAAATCTTAAAGCCTGGTGGCTACTGGATTAATCTTGGTAAGTTTAAACGAATTCAAATCATTCTGACCGAGGTAGTACACCACGGCAATAAGAATGTACGATCATCCATTCTCTGGCGCGATACTGCCCCTCCTCCACTCAGGAGTATTAATAGACTCCGGGGAGCTTTCAGGAAAACCCGAGGGACTGGGGAAAGTGACCAGCGAGGGACTAGCTAGCATTCCATCCAGGGAGGGGGGGGGGGGGGTGAATGGGAATGTAGCCACTTGTCACTTCTTAACGAGTATAGGAACCGATATAAGCTCCAGCAGTTATGAAAGTAAGGCTCGTGACTTGTACTTCTCTTTTTCACGATCCATTGTTACAGGTCCACTATTGTATCATTTTGCTGACATGGCAAATGAATGGTCTGTGGAGTTACCGTACGATGAGATCAGAAGAATTGCTACGGAACACTTCAAATTTGAAATACTTGTAAGTTCACATCACTTAGTACCTTAGCATTCAGAGTGCGTCAGTGCACATTAGCTTGGTTTCTTTATCTACACATCAAGATAATCGTATGTTACAAGCCATTTCTTTCCTTAACTGTGATTGCAGTGGAGATTGATTGTCTGTGAGTATTAATCATTTTTCTCTTCTTCTATTTTGCAGAAAGAAGAGACCAGTATTCCATCGGGATATATTGAAAATCAACGATCCATGCTGAAGCTGGTTTATGATAGCGTGTTTTTTGTCGCTCGTAAACCTCTCTGACATAAGCGAAAATGTCCAGTAAACTTATTCTGATATTCACGTACCATCATGAACTGATTTTGAATGCCAAGGCCATATTCGTTTATGACAACAAATAGTTTAATCAATAAATCCATCAGTTTTTTAATGGTTGCATTTATGAACTGGACATTAATTGGCATAAAGAGTAATAACACTCACTGCTATTTCATTATTTTAACGAAACGCCTCAGTGGGAGATAGAATGTAAGGGTGGATTTTCAGAATCTCCTTTCTGTGCGCTTTAACACCGAAACTCCATTAAACTTCCTTATTCATAAAATCCATCAGCCATGTCGCGTTCGTTTTTCTGGGACATTAGTTAGATTAAGCACCGCAAAAACGGCGAACGCTGAACGTCGGCTAGCCGTTTGTCGTTTGCCGTTCCGTCCGCGATGTTCGTCTGTTTAAGCTTCCCGACGACACGGCAGAACAAATGTTCCCGGTCACCATTCACTGCGACTAGAAATAATGGATACAAAGAAGCAGTGTATTTTCCGCTTGAATTTGAACTCTATTAGCTTTACAAGCAGTTCATATAGAAGTAAGATGATAAACGAAGCTTAGCTATAAAAGCAAGCGATCGAAATGTAGAAATAGTCGGTAAAAATGGGCGGCAAATACTCACGTTTTCGCGTTCCCTACAAACAGGAAAAAATTAATGTCCTCGAGTAGAAACGGCGGCCGGCAAAGGGCAAACGCGGGAAATGTCAAGTCACGTAACCATCTCTGCCGTTCGCGGGAAAAAATACATGGTGCTTAATCTCTCTAATCTGTTAACCCTCTGACCCCCGACAATGACCAGCATCTAAATTCTCCTCACGGTATCACCACTGAATTAAACAAGAGAATAAAGGTAATGATCACCAAATAAAGAATCTCTGGATTGTCAAATTCATTCTCCATATGTAATGCATAAAGAACAGTAGAGAGAATAATAAACTTACTGATCTTTGGGTGTCAAGGGTTTACATTTTGCCGCCGTTAAGACTCGTCACGTGGTGCAGGGTATAGTAATGAATTCCCGAGGCTGACGATTCAAGCGTCAGCCCTTCGTCAGAGCCTAACCCCAATCAATTCACTTAAACAAGGGGCTAACGCTCGAGCCGTCATTTCAGTAGTAATTCTTTACGGTGGCCACTTACAATATCAACTAATTTGGTAAGACCAAAACATATAACTTGTTGCTGACAGCAATGCTAAAGGAGCCGACACTGACCGGTTTGTCAATCGTCTACATTTCCTACTTCCCTAAAAACAATCAAACAAACAAAATCCAACTGATCTTTTAAATGGTTAATCGACAGTTTGAAACAGAAACCATCTTCACAACGCACATATAAATATATTCTGAAGCTTGTAACAGCTGTTCAAGACATTTTCTCAAGTTTTCCGCGGTCAGTATTTTATGCACTAGCCACACCACACGTTAATTTTTAAATAACATTTAGTTTCAATACATTGACATTATTTTAATATTTCGTATTCCTAATACTTTTTAACTATTTACTTTCTTTAGTCTAATCTTATTTAAATCATCTTATTTGTTCAAAAAAATGTTACATGATATTGGCCATTCTCTACTATTTTTCAATCTAAAATTATGTCTGCTGGTAAACCCGAGTATTGCATAAATAAGTGGGCTTGTTTTACCAAAAATAAAAAAAAAACAATTGCACTATGAAAAATAACATTTAATATCATCATAGATGGATCATAAAAATCTTCCCGAGATAAAGAAAATATCCTCAAGAACAGCCGCTTCCTCTTCATCTGAGTTTACAATGTCACCAATCCGCGGACTTCTCTCCTTATTAGTTTCTTGTGAATACCCGGAGTCCGTAGTGTCCAGTCCTCTAACAGCTGCCGGAACCTCGAGTCCCAAAGATTTACTTTCTAAGTTCTCAACTATATCCACGAGAGATAGCGGGTATGGATTTTCACGTACCCCACTAAGAGATAAAAGTAGTTGGTTATACATTTTGTGGTTAATTTTAAATTTGGTCGTCGAATGGAGAAAGAATTTAAGCGGAGTTTGTCCACATCGTGTCAGCAAAACTGTATACGCTCTTAAAGTTACATCTCGGGTGAACAATAATGCACTTTGTATTTAGACTAACGTTACAAAACAAAACAAAAGCAGCTCCACTGTACCTTTCTAAACTTGGGTCCAATCTTCCTGGTCTGTCATCATCATCAGGGAATGTATGAGAGCCACGTGACTGTGAGCTACGCTCAACGTCACTGTACAGTGAAAACCGTTGATCGCTGGCTACTGCTTGTCTCTTAAATGATCCTTGGGTATGAGAATGTGACAGTGGAGGTCCATGGTAAGACGATTCACCCTTATTTTGCCTTCTTCCGCCGAGAAAACTGTCTGCTCTAAGACTATCAACTGTTAAGCTGCCTTGTTCAGAATTGAAGTCGAAATTAGATCTCGGGTAAAATGAACTATTGCTGTCTCTTCCGCTGACCATATCTTTTTCTGTGTTCTGTATTTCTCTCAAGGCCGCAATCTTTCCGTTAGCAGAAACATCATGACTACGGCTATGTAGCGAGTACCTAGAACCCGAAAGACGGCTGTCAGGATAGTTTGCCTTTGCTCTTTCATCAACATGTTCTTGAGGAGTTGGTAGCCTATCGTCAGGGACTATAGCCCTGCGATAAGTACGGTCAGCGGGTGGCTGGGGCCCGCGCTCACGTTCAAAACTGAACCTTGGCTGACTGAGAGTTGGAGGAGCGGACTGCACCCGGTAATGAGGGTCTGGTGCGAGAGCTTCTATGTTTTCTTTTTCAAAACCCAACCTGAAGGAAGGTAAAAAAATGAAAAACATTGTAAAGAATGAAAGAAGGTGAAAGAAACAAACAAACCTTACCTGTCTTTCGCGTTCCCATTGTATACTTCAGCTGTTGCCAAACCTTCTTCACCAGGTAAAAGGATTCCTGAAGTTGACGAATGCTTTGCTTTCCGTGGATTTGCCTGAAGGATGCCATGATTGGAGGAGGAACTTACTGTAGGGGAAAACACAAGTTACACAATTGATAATAAATAAATCGCGTACACCAAGTTCAGAGTATTTTCTAACACCTAGCGCAACTAGTGACAACTTCAATTGCAGTACTTAGCGATACGTATTTGACCGTATCTATCCTTGTCACCCTTGACTGGTGACAAAATTACTTGATGGAAGAATATAGAGTTCACAGGAATGACTTTGCACAAGCCTGAAGTGACGTCGCTTGTATGGGTTGAACTCACCTTCGGGAGTAGGAATAAGGGATTGGGCGGGTGACACTTGACGAGGCTGAGAAGCAGGTCTGGGTACGAGTGGTCGAGCGGGCGTCTCGTCCACGGTAGACGTGGCTGGTTTTTCATGCCCAGTGACCTGCAATAAAGAAAACTATAATACTAAGCTCGAGGAACACAACAAAAGAGGACTTTGAAAGTAATCTGAGATTGTGTCGGTTTTGCTAACTTCACAATGTGATTGGTCAAAAAATTCAGCGCCCCCTTTATCAAAACTTTACCAATCGCGACTCGACCGCTCAAGCTTTTTAATGATATTTTCCTTAACTCTGAGTGGCTGTTGCCAATACCGAAGGTTTCGTATTAGGACAATCAAACAATAGCCGCTCCAAATTACAGAAAGTTTGAAATCTCTTCTCTCTTTAACAGACGAACACGCCATCGAAACCAGTTACCTTGGTTTCCATTTCCATCGACGAAAGTAGTTTTTGCTGTTGTTGTTGCTGCTGTTGTCTCTGCTGCTGCTGCTGTTGTTGTTGTTGTAAATTCTCAACTTGCTGAAGTTGTTGTTGTAGCTGTAACTGTTGTTTCTGTAGTTCAATCTGCTGTTGTTGAAGCTGTAGTTGCAGTTCATATTCACGGCAATACAAGCGGTACACTGCATCTAACTCAGCCGAGAAGCTCCCGGAAACTCCCGACACTTCGGAGAATGACCTGTTCAATGGAAACAGAGTAATTTGTTGAGCAATCAATAACGGATATAGTGTGCAGCATTAATGTTTCTTTTATCTTTTGCTGAAGTGTTAAGTTATAGATTTTCAAAGTCTAAAACTTATAACCCTTTTTATCACCACCACCAACCCACCTAGGAAAACCAGTTATCATTTACAGGCAACGCAATAAATCTGAAATAAACTCAAGGTAATAAAAAAATCTTCCACACAAGCCAAGAAGCTCACACATCTGAACCTTATCCTCCCCCACTTCCATAGCATGAAGAGACGAGGATTAATACTTTTGCTTCCAAACAGGATGCTGGTACTGAATTATTGGTACATCTCTCCCCCTCCCTCCACTCCCCTCCAATAATTTATCAGGCATCAATGACACTTGGCTGATATGCAGATCCAGTGGAAAGGCACAAAACAATGAACCTTGTCACAGTGGAGTGAATGTGTTGGCCCAGAAAGTTCAGGAAACGGGGCAACGGGAAAAAAAAAATGACAAAGCCATTATAATATATATCTTATTAACCAAGCACGAGGGCCGTACTGGGAGAATATTGGCCCGAGGTCTTGACAGTACGGACCGAGCGCAGCGAGGTCCGTACCAAAAAAGACCGAGGGCCGATATTCTTCCAGTACGGTCCCGAGCAAGCTTGGTTAATAAGAGATTTATTATACGACTGAAGTTCAAAGGGACACAAGTGCGGTATCATTCGCGACCATTCGGGACAGTGCCCGGTCCAATACTGAGAGAATATTGACCGGCAATAGAGCATTTTGATTGGTTGATTTTACTTATTGGCCCTCTGACTGCCCGAGTCATGTAATAAATTTGGCATATCACCCACAACATTGTAACTATTCTGCCAAGCATAATGTGCCAGTTATTGTGATCTTCACTCTTTACATTAAGTGATCTGACAGCCATACCATTTGTTACAGGATACTGCTCTTATTGACTGTGAGCCCAGTAGCTGACTTGATGATCAGCTTACCTATCTTCATTTTTTCTTGGAGGTACTTTCCCATCAGTTGTCAATCCAGGATCTCCATCACTAAACATAGAAAACAAAGGTTTTACTGGCAGTGGATGCTGAGACATCATACCAGGTGCAACTCTTGTTGCTGACTGTGAGGAATCAGCAGAGGAGGGTTGGGGTTGAGTAGCCATGCTTAAACTGTCAAGGAAATAAAACTGTACAGTTAATGACAGTTATAATTATGAAATTATAATAATGATAATACTCAAAATGATTATAACTAAAGAAATGTAAAAAAAAAAACAATAGTTACCCTAGTGATATCAATAAAAATGATAATGATGATGATAATTGTGGCAATGGCAGTGATACTGATCAATTAATCATGACAATTAAAATGATAATAGAATAATGGAAACTGTCTTCCCTTCAAATAAAAATAGGAGACTGTCATTTTACACCCCCTGTCAAGAAGTTTCATTATAGGGAGAGCAAAGCAATGTGAAATAAAGTAAGAGAAAACTGAAGGTCCTTCAATCTTCCCTCCTTAAATATTCTTCATCTCTAACTAAGGGGTTGTTCCATCATCATTATAATTATGTATTAAAAAGTGAAAGCCCAAAAAGGTTATGATGATCATGAGCCCAGCTGATCCTCAACATCTGTTAGAGAGGTCCCTACTGATCTCATTAGCTAAGTACCTTGTTCCACTCGGTTCTGCTGACTTATAAGAGGGTCCCTCCTTTTGTGAGGAGCTGAGCTGAATTTCTGTTGACTGAACTTTGCTGGATGCAGCAACAGGGTGACACTCACTCCTGGACTGTACAGTGGAAGGTAAGGCTGGTTGTCCAGGGCTCAACACCCTCATATGACCTTCAGTAACACTGTTCTGATGGGCTGTTATCTGTGATTTTTGGTCCCTGCTCCTCTTGTTTGGAGGTGTTGTCTTATTCATCACTTGCTGTGAGAAGCTTGCTTGGAAACTGTTGGCCTTAAGTTTCTCTTCTGTATGTTTACCATTACTAGTGTCTGGCCTTGTATTACCTGGAATTTCTGTTATAGGTTGTTTGGATGGAGAGAAGTGTGGAGGCTTGTTTGGAGAAAGAGATGATAACACAGTACAAATAGATACCTACAGCACATGCCAAAAACACAATCATTATCATAATGTTAGTTATTATAAATACAGTTACTGGTTCAGAAAAATTCTTACATTTAACCATTTACCCTTAACTCCCCTCTAGCTGCTGCACATCTTGCAAATTAGTTAAAAGAGAATTTGGTGTTAGATCAAGATAACAACTTCTACTTGATGAGATGGAGTATTCTCATTACCTGTTTGCTTTCTATGTATGGATATTAAGGGAAGAAGTTACGTTAATCACTTGTGGAAGTTAAATGACCAAAACAGAATTTCTCCTTACAACATCAATACAATATCAAGCAGACAAGTCATAAGAATAAAGAAAATTACAAATTAGGGGATAACTAGTTGATCTAAAAGCAAATTCTCTAATAAAAGTAACATCAAAATGATAGTATGGCAAATAGTAGGGAGAATTAATATATTGATATCTTGGGAGTGATAAGGCTAACACTTTCTGTTTGGAGGTGCTCAGCAAACACAATGTAGTCTAATCGCATCAAAGAATAAAATCTCACATTCCAATTGGATAACAAAGCAAGGTATTTAGTGTGGAATTGTCAGTTAAAAATGAGGCTAACTGATACTGTTTCACATCTATGTATACATGACAACTATAAGTGATGCTGTTTTCTTTTTGTTTTTTTTTCTTTTTTATTCAATAATGTGATTCAAGAAAAATCCATCACTTGAATGACTTGTGAATTCTGCATTAAATTGCACTTGAAAACAGATATTGCATACGCAATTTAATGCGGATTTCCCTCATCGACTAATGAATTTTCCTATAAAATTGTCCTAGTTGGTATTCATACAAAAATTAGTGTACAATTGTTTAACATAATGAATGATTTAACTTCTGGAGTTATGTAATAATTAAGGTGTGTGTTTACCAAATGCATTGAAACACTGCAAATTGATACAACTGATATGTGTGTGGTGTTCATGAAGTGACATTGCAAACCCATTGCAGAGTGGATAAAGTTTTTTGCATGGTTTTCTCACTTGTTTTTCAGGGTAAGTTGGGGTTGTCACACATGGGCAGTTATGGGTGTTTCAGGTGTTGATAGGTTAAAATTTTCAGGAGTCATTGGAATTGTTTAGCAAATAGAACATAAAAGCTTACTTGTGGGTAGTTAAACAAATTAGGGGTTATAAAATCTTTCCAACCAAGTTGACACATATTTTTCCTAATTGGTTTCAGATTTTGATTATCATCACAATTAATTCAACATTGATAATTATGAAAATAGGACAGATTTAAAAAAATCTCTAAATCCAGCAAAAATTTGATATAGGGCTTCAAAAAGCTCTACAGTAGAACACAACACAAGTATTGTAAAGGGGTCAGTAAGAAATAACCTAAAGCCCGAGACATGTACTGTCTAGGCATCAGAAATAAACATCATAAATGACACAGTTCAAGGACAAACCTGCTCCTTGTCTTCTGTTGTTGGAGTTTTAGCTGTTTTTCTTGGTGAAGATGTCCTTCCATTTGCCTGAAACTTTACCAAAAGTGCTTGCAATTCCAGGAACCTGTTTTGCAAATCTTGTCATGTCAAGGAATGAAATAACTTAAGACCCTCTATAGAACGTGATCATCTGCATCAAGAAAAATTGGCCTAATGGTAAATAAAAAACTGAATAATGTAGGCACCTTTGAACAGTAGGATACTGGTGCGGTATAAATCTTTTATTATTATTATTATTATAAATTTGAAACAAAATGCATTCAAGGTAAAACTGTAGTGGGGGTAAAACATGAGTGGATACAAGCTTTCTCTTTGATCACTGCATCATACTCCTCTTGCAAGATGGCAAGCCGTTCTTCAAATGCCAGTCTCTCTTCTTCAATCTTCTCCTCAGCAAGTTGTCGTTCCTCTCCAACCTTTGCAAGTTCTTTGACTAAGTTAGCCACACGTTTCTTGTCTTGTGGATTCAGCTCTTTTAAACTCAACTCTTGTTTCTCTTTTCCCTTTTGTTCAAAGTAACCCTCACCTTCAAAGTAACAATAATTAATACACTACATTTTATCAGGCATTTAAGGCTACTGAAAAATTACACAACATCATGTGTAAAATCTACTTTCACATACACTGTACCCCAAACAGAATATACACATTCACACTCCACAATTTAAACAATAGACACTTTCTTTGGTAGAATCTTACCAAAATGATCAAATGAGTGTGAGACAGATTTTGCACTCAGTCCATTCCTTGGCATCTCTTGCTCCCTCTTGTCCAGACAATCATGGAAAGATTTTTGAAGAGTTATGCCTCTCTGTTTTAACATGTGTACTGGCTTTCTCACCATTGGGTTCTTGATGTTTAGGCATGCTTCAGGTGCTACACCTCATGAGTAAAAAAAATGGAATTCATAGTTCATAACTTTGATGTCACACACTAGATGAATTGCAGGTATAAACTAATAAAAAAAAAAAGATAGCAATAGACAGTAAAAGCTTGACAAAAATTCATTATTTTACATATTGTAAAAAGTTTGGATATGGGTTTTGGGTTAAAATGACTTCAAAAATAATTGAGTTGATTTTGTCTTTTGTTCTGGGTACATACTGGATGTATCATCAGTTTGCCGGTAAATTCTGTTTGAAGTGAAAGTTACCACTTTGGTGATCTGTGTTTGCACATTCAAGTGAAAATGTAGCAAGTTGTAAAGTTCTATGAATCACAGCACTGCTGTACTTAGAGTTCATGTTCTTAAAGTGCACCTAAACCCAAATTTTTTTTTCGCTTAACGAAATAAACTTATTTTTTGGAGTATTTCTGTGCAAAAATTTTTAATTTGCTCAAATCTTTAATTTTCTATGCCCAGTCAAAATACGGAAAATCGGCCGCCATCTTGCCCCACGACCGAGTTTAAAGAAGAATGGCTCTAGCGGGTAATGTGACGTCAAATCGAGAACACGAAAGTCTGCATCTCACACATTTTCACTTGTTTGGGAAGATTGTCGTCGATATTGTACGAAATATGCCGACTAGGTGTGTTGTATGAAGAATGTATGAAGCGCGATACCCTCTTGCAAATTTCGCACGTTGCTACATCCTTCTACAACACACTTAGTCGGCATATTTTCGGACAATTATCGACTACAACCTTCCCAAACAAGTGAAAATGTGTGAAATGCAGACTTTCGTGTTCTCGATTTGACGTCACATTACCCACTAGAGCCATTCCTCTTTAAACTCGGTCGTGGGGCAAGATGGCGGCCGATTTTCCGTATTTTGACTAGGCATAGAAAATTGAAGATTTGAGCAAAAAAAAATTTTTGCGCAGAAATACTCAAAATAATAAGCTTACTTCGTTAAGCGAAAAAAATTTTTTGGGTGTAGGTGCACTTTAAGTTATAGTTGCATGAAGTCAAAGAGATCAACACAGTGTGCAACATTGCACAAAATGTATTTTTCCTTTTTTCTTCTTTTTTTTCTAACTGGATGTAATTTCTGTTACGTATTTTATTGTTATTGGTTGCCAGAGCAACTTTGAAAATCACCAAGCATGGCAGAGCACTGATAGTCTTTAAACAAAGGAAAACAGTAATCAAACTAGTTTGAAATCATTTTAACCTTAAGATTACCACGCACCTTCAGGGGTGACTCTTGTGCAAACGATGTAGCGCCATCTGGTTTAAACTGTAGATATCTAAACCCCTATATCAAATTAAAGCTTATAGGACTGGCTATCAGACTATACCAAAATTTTTGAAAAAAAAATTAATTGTTGAATTTTTCACGACTTCTAAACGCGAGTGCCTGAATCATCTTTTAAGAGCTACAAGAAAGGGAATAGTCCTTTTTACAGTTGTGGGCTTGGTGGCCAAGCCTTTGAACAGGAGTGAGGCTTAGGGTGATCTTGTTATGATAGAGGTGTTGCCGATTTTCAAATGCAAATTACTTTGTATCATGCTAACTAGATACAGGTCTCTATCACAACAGGGTCACCCTTAGCCTCATTCCTGTTCAAAGGCTTGGCCACCAAGCCCACAGCTGTAAAAGGGACTATTTGTTTGATTGCTCTCAAATTTTGACAGTAGCTAGTTTTACATATAAAAAAAAACATGTCTCAGAATTTTTTATTTCTAAATACTCTTTTTTCAAGAGTGTTTCTTGTATGATCACTCCACATTTTTTAATCCTATTTAAAAAATGTTTTGTGACTTTTCACTGAAATTGAATATGGCAAATCGCAGACACCTTTTTTAGCACTCTGGCCCTGGAAATGGAGGAACACATTAAATAAGCGAAAAACAAAATTCGCTTTAACATGTAACGTTCAAAAGGTGACTCTGGCGCTCGCATTTAGAAGTCGTGAAAAATTTGACAATTCATTTTTTTTTCAAAATTTTGGTATAGTCTGATAGGCAGTCGTATAAGCTTTAATTTGATATAGGGGTTTAGATATCTACGCAGTTTAAACCGGACGTGCTACATCGCTTGCACGCAAGACACCCCTGAAGGTGTACAGTAACCTTAGCTCAATTTAAACAGGGGCTTGTAAAGACATGATTTTTGACCTAAGCAGGACAACTCACCTCGTCAAGGTCTTTTAACACTTGTTATAAATCATTTTCAAATCATATCAATTTGTAAACATTTTATACCACCTGCATTGGTATGAGCCTTTCTGGATATAAGTCTAGATGTTCATATTACAATTAAGTTTGAACCTAAGGCTTTTTCCAGGATTCAGTATAACAAGAGTGAAATGACCATTAAATAGCTAATCCTAACCTGGGACATGTACTTTCACAATTCTTTCATCTTGGTCATCAGCTGTGTTTAAGGTCAAGGCCAGTTAGTTCAAGGCTAAATCATTTGATCCTAGATTCCAATCCTATCTAAATTAGCTAAATATACTTACATAGTAAGGAAATGTAAAGTACAGTGTTGCCGTTTGTTTGCTTGAGTCTGAAAATTTATTTTATAAAAATGTTTTAATCTGAAGATCTTAATAAAGGAGCTCAATGGGAAGATCAGGATATACAATGAAGTGAATAAATGGCTGAATTTGTATTAAATCTGGGTAAATCTCTCTCCAGGTACAGCAATCGGTAGTCGATACGTGTAGGAAATTCGTTTGTTTCTTAACAAAGCTTAATAGATATTTTTTTTAGAATACAATTCTGTTGTAAGCCGTCTTGGGGTCATTCGTTCTAAACTTCGTTCTAAAGAAGTGACACAGCACAAACAAGTGGACAGCTGATGACGATCTTCATAGCTCGTAGCGCGGTTAATTGATAAGATATCACTTTTATATTCTAAAGAATGGCGAGTCATGACAATGAACGGAGTAAAATGTCTACGAAACTGTTAAAGTGATCAGCGCAAGCACAAAGATTAGCCACAGTTAGGACAGTTCAACCAAACTTAAAATTTACTGTTGAACAGGTACTTCGCCATTAACTTCGCTAATTCTATAAAAATGGCTATTTTTTTAGTTATAAAACAGATAAAAGACAGTATAAGGTTTGAATAGGATACAATCCTTTGACCAAAACACGTTTGTTTTCAAAGCTCTCTTGACTTTGGCCGCCATACTTACTTTTTGAAAAACACCGCGCTAGTACCCAAGCCCTTCTGATCTACGGTAGTCTTTCCATGAGAGGCAGAGAGCCTCGCATTAAGTGTTACATCGAGTCTACAGCAGCCCTCTCTCGTAACGTGAGTATTGGATTTTGGTCAGGAAACAAATCGGTTTCTCTTCATCCCTCCTATTCTTGATTCAAAAGGAAGATAATTGATTCAGGGTCTGACAATGAACACGTCTTTTACAGGGTGCAATGCCAAAAGCGTAGATTCTGACGTGCCATTCGCGCGCGTCTTTCACGTAAACAATCTACGGCTCTTTGACCGAGGTCCCTGTGGTCCCACCTCCTTGCTCTGCGCAGAGTTTAGTCTCATACCGAGCCTTTCCACGGCCAAGCGATTGTAAGATCCTGGTAAATACTTATATTACATTTCAGTTACACGGTCTTTTCACGGGAGGATGTGGGTACGAGATTACGCAAAGCTTTTGCAATAACTCCACTCGCTTCGCGTCATCTCAAAAAAGCACATTGCCATAACATATTTAACGGGCTACACAAGTTTTGCACCCCTTTTTTATTGACTTCTATTAGTTTACTGCAATAACTTGTGAAAAATGTTTTTCTTACTGATACAAGCTTGATGTACAAGCATTTATCAATACTACATGTCGCATTGACAATGGCATTGTACAACAACCTCGTTCCTAGGGCCTTTCCCTTAGTTGAGGGTGGGCCCCACCCCCAATTCAACCCCCAACTAAGGGAAAGAGGTTGATTGTACAAGTGTGTTAATATCTTGACTATGTTTTGCTCTTTCAGCCAATGGTACGCTAATTTCTAGAGCCATTACTCTGAAAAGTCATTTTAACAAGCAACGAGTTATATCAGTTGCATATAAACCGGTACGGCAAGTAAGGCGCATGCCGTGAACATAACACTGCTGACCTTTGACGCGTCGTCTGCTCCATTACAATGGTCACCGGAACAACATAACAAATCACACGTGACTTTTAAGCCCCGCTCTTCGGCTTTCCGGCACCTTTCAAACTTGCTCGGTCCATCCTGGCATTGCTTGTCAGTCAAACAACCCTTAGCGTAAAAGAACTTAGTCTGGTCTTTGTAGAAAAGCTTTGCACAGCGGCTTTGCCAGGAAACGCATGTGATTTCTTTCACATCGCAGTCTTCCCAACTCTCTTTGCTATCACACTGATAACATTTGAGTGCACATACTTTGTTGCGGCATAAAAAAAATAATAATAATAAAAAATCAGTATGCAGACAATGGAAAATGTTTGCATAAATTCTAAAAATCACGAGTGACTTGTCAGTATTCTTTTCATTCATTCATTCATTCATTCATTCATTCATTCATTTATTCATTATTTTATTCACACTTATTCTACTAAAAATACAACAACGAGAAAGAGAAAAAAAAGAAGAGAGTTCTAACTATACATGAATTTACACAAAGCAGTGGAAAGAGTGTGTTGTAGCCAAAGGAGCCAATCTTTCGAGTTGGCCACTACCACAGAGCAGTTACGGATGGGTGAAAGTTAAATACACTTAAGGAGATAGCACATATACTAAATAGTTAAAATAGTAAAATAGAACTCTATGATAGGTTAAACTTGTTCAAGATGTCTGCCTGCTAAGTAGGAAGAGTTTATATTCTTTTTTAAAGCTTTTGGCAGGGAGACACTTTATTTTAATAGATATCGTTTGCCAGATCTGTGATGCCACCACACTAAATCTTGCTAGACCATAATTGGTTATAGAGAATGGTCTGTACAAGTTTTGATTAGTGGCATACCTAGTAGAGTAATTTTGGACAGCTGAAGCCGATTGGGCTAGATCATAGAGGACTGGAGGTATGTTCTTTTTTTGAAATTGAATTTTATGCAAAAGAGAGCCAATTTTTAATATTTAAAAATATTCTTTAATCCTAAGATTTCTAATAGTGTGAAATATTGTGTAGAAATTTCTCTTTTGCTAGCAAAGAAGATGCTGCAGATACCATTGTTTTGACTTATTTTGATTTTCTTTAACCTGGTTTGGTATGCAGTTCCCCAGCACGTCAATCCATTATTATTCTGGCTAATATCGAAGGCGTGTTTACTTCAGAGCCACAATAATGGTTTGATTGGGACATTCTTGACATTTTCATACCAATCGATCAATTGTAGAGTTCCTTTTACAAATATTTTGTCCTTATGAAAGTCAAAATAACGATACTTGATTGCATAAATTTCCTGCGACACCTTTCAAGTTCGCAAATGATAAAATAAAATAATGAAAATTATGCAAGTGCTCTGGAAAATGAGACCTTTTAAATGTTAATTCACAGAAAATGATCAATTATCACATTGGAGTGCAACTGATAAACAGTAAAAGAAAGCTGCTCTTTTGTGCCATGTCATTTTTTTTAGTTTCTTTAGGAGTGCGCCACATTATAAAAGTCAAATGAAGCCCCTTAAACTGCTTTGAACTTTCATATAAGCACAAAGGTATTCCGAAAATAGGATGAAAAAAAAAAAAAAGAAATCAATCCATTAATAAAATGCTGCTTAGAAATTACTTCAATTTTTAAAAGATATTTGAATTGAAATCGGCAGGATTATGCATCAATAATTGAATGAGCAGATGAACAAAAGAAATAAGAATAGCGTGTTGAGTACTTCTGATATTCTTATCGTTCCTATATTTTCTCCAAGAGAAAACATTTCTTTTTTTTTTCTACATGTTACTTCCCAGCCTACCTGTGGAGATGCAGAAAAGAAGAGCGATGGAGATGGACAAAACACCCATTGTTCTTCTTGACGCAGGACACGTTTCAGCGAGAATTCAAATCAGGAGCCACAGTGACAGCCAGCAGCAGCTAAGGAATATTATGAGCAAAATATTTGTACTGACCTTATATCGAGACAAGTGTTGCACAATAGCTATATCGTTGTTACGAAAGTTTTCGGTAACTCTTCTTAATGATGTTGTTGCCAGAGATTAAGAATATTAACACTAATACCCGGCCTCACCTTGAGGTAACTAGGAAACACTCTTTGCATATTCTGTTTCTATTCACGGTTTTAAAATTCTCCAATTCTTCTGTCTTGTTTAAAAGAGTTTTAGTAAACTTTCTGATCTAACAACTGTCAAGGACAGCGTAGGTAACAGAGACTTCAGGCGTCTAACGAGCTAAAACGGACGTATAAAGCGATGTGCAATATGGGTGTGAGAAATGGAAATGTTTATTGGCTCTTCCGCTGATGAGATATCATCAGAGTATTGCAGCTTCAGCTCGGTTCCGTCACGAGCAGACGACCATTTTTAGCTACATGGTAACGCGTGTTCTGATTGGCTAATATCTAGTACGAAAAAAAAATACATAGTTCATGGAGAAGGTTCAGGCTGACGTCATTGTCGGTGAAAAGCTCCCATCGAATTAAGCCGCGAGGTTTCAAATTTTCAACATTGTTTTCCGCTTTACCCTGATTGAGAAAGACGTTTTGCCGGAGCTCAAAATGAAAAGGAAGTCTGCTAAATAATACTCGTTTCGAAAAAAAAATTGAGCATGTAGCTACTTTTAAGAGACAAAATTAATTCTGGAGGTGACGATACTTCGTTCCCAAACGCAATGCGAATTGTGGCTGAAAATAAAACTGAGTTTTCTAACTTGAAGTGAGGCTTTGCGACGTTGGGAACTCTTCATTAGAATGGTAAATGTTTTGAGTCAGTCCCTAGGTTTTGTTCAAAAGTATATCTTGTTAGAAATCGCACAATTTTCAGAATTTTACAACACAAAGCTACGCAATTTCTGGTCGCAAATCATTATAAGCAACAAGTAGATCTACCACAAAGGTCTCGCCGGACGGTAAATGCGAGAAATTTGTAAGTTTTCGCTTCTGTTTTTGAATGGTTGATATTATTTTAAGAGTTGATATTTCTTAAAAGTATTGTTCAATAAAAGATTTTGACTTCAAAACCGTACGATTGGTAGAATTTTCAACACAAACCTACGCAACTTTCTTTCCGTGAGTTGTAGTGAACAACGATTCAAGCATTCTGAATCTACCAGGTGGTTTCGTACTTAATTCTCGGTCGTTTTTACCTGTCATTTATTATAGTTTTCGGGTAGAAAACGATTAACTGGTAAACCCGACACAGTCGTAATGAACTCTTTTTCTTCGTGCACAACTTGTATGTGCATGGTATGTTATAAAAGAATTGGTTCATGCTTTAGCTGAGGATATATCGAGTTATGGATGCGCTTAAGAAGTGCAAGAAGCTAGAGTTGCTCTCTTCTGCGCCTCAAAGAAATCTTAGTTGAATTGCTTCATCAGAGTTTTGCCGTTCTTAAAGCAAGCATTCAACAGTTTTGGAGCTCGTAACAGTTTGCCAGTCACTTGACTTTCGTCACTTGACTTTCGTCACTTGACTGGAAGACTGGACTCGAGAAAACGAGAAAACAATGGAAATTGAGCCCAGACACTACCCTGAGCTCGTGTCTTTCCATTTATTAAACCTTTCACTGACATGAGTGACCAAGATAGAATTTCTCCTTACGATATCAAGCACATAAGTGTTGAGACTACAGAAAAATATCAAGAAGGGGATTTTTAATTGATCCAATACCAAATTCTCCAAACTTACACGATAATAACTGAATCGTATGGCAAACAGTAAGGAGAATTACTAATAAGATCTTGGCAGTGAAAGGTTTAGGATAATGTCGCGTAAAATGTCACCTAGCAACAAAACATATCTGAGCCTGTTAGAACTTTTAGGTGGAGTGCACTATATTTACGGCTTTTTGCATGTATGTATTCTGTGCTGATCTGTGTTTCAAAGCAGAAAAATGTTCTGCTCTAACGGTATTTTTGTTATATGTGCACTGATGGAAAAAGCTTGCTACAGATCTTGAATGTGACTAACTAAAATTCATGAGAAAAAGGGAAACAAGTCCGGAAGCAAGATCGAGGGTCTGCTATACTGCTTTACTTTCTAAATCGCTGCGATACTGCTCTCGGCATTTGCTTGGTTTCATCCTGATCAGTCCCAGTTGTTCAAAGGGTGACTGTGTAACGCTTTTCACTGGATTGATATCTATAATAACCTGAACTGTAGAGCCACTGCAATCCGCCACTGTTATATGACGACAAACAAATTTTCCGCTTCAGAACAACTGTCAAGATATATTTTACCTTCACGGCTTATGCCGGCGTTACACGTGGGTTTTGCTACAGCTGTAAAACTAAAGGCAAGAATTGACCCTGAATTGTAATACCCACAATCAAAATCTTCTTCTCACCAAATGTTGCTTCTTTTACAGAAAAGGTGATGACAAGCTAGGACATTTTTAAGCCTTTGCTCTATTGAGCAATATCTGTCTTTGCATGCGACGAAATCCTTCTCCTTGGTTTTGGTCAGCATGAGTAATTGTCAAAACATATCGGTTGAGTTTGTTGGCTCCACTTCTCTGAGTGGTTCGTTTAAGCCTCTCATTGACATTGATTGACATCGGCTCTGCCCAGCCGTACTGCAGTACTAAAGCTCTCCTTTATTGTAGTGCTTCAGGAACGATAGTACCCGCTTCAAGCCGAACGAGATGAAATTGATTTCTTTTGTTGTACTTCTCCTAAGCTTCTCTGTTGGTAAGTAAGTGACCACTGTTTTCAAAGAAGTTAAGGCGCCACGCTTCATCAAAATATAATCTTCAGCTAAGCTTGGTTTTCGTGATGTTTAAATTACTTGGCAAATTTGTCACTTTGCAGCCTGACAAACTTTGCACGTAGCTAGCTTTACACGTGTATTTAAAGTTATGTTCCTTGCTGATTTTTCGGCCAAAAATTTTTCTGAATTCTGAAATTTTATCACGAGGCTCGATAGCAGATGTCTCAAACTCCCTACATTTTATGTATACGCAACTTGAAAATAGCAATGCCCTTTCTTCGCAGAACTTTTCAGATAATGATACCCCCTGGAGATTTTTAGAAAG
This sequence comes from Stylophora pistillata, assembly GCF_964205215.1. Classification (NCBI taxonomy): domain Eukaryota; kingdom Metazoa; phylum Cnidaria; class Anthozoa; order Scleractinia; family Pocilloporidae; genus Stylophora; species Stylophora pistillata. The sequence continues at coordinate 799,547 of NC_142519.1, forward strand.
AGATCCAAAATCACTTCTTGGCATTGGCTCTCCCACATCGGCAATCATACCAGCTGGTTTCTTTTTTAAAAGAGATTTCTGGAGGAAAAGAGTCATATGACAGCAGGGAACTGACAATGTAGGTCAAAATGCACTTCATGAGTTTTTCTGAATTTCCAGTTTTGAAAGTGTCAAGGTGAAAATGGTTCCTAAATTGTCGAACCGGGTTTACTTGCAGAGTGTGCTTCAGTGCTAACTGCGCGCTGCCTGATGGTTTATGACTTTTTTCCTTTATAACGTTGATCGTGAGTTTATACTACATATCCAATTTAAATTTTCTTTATCGACTTTTTTGATCTGAAGTGAACCTCCCCTGGCAAAAGATCTTGTGATGCCATAAAAAGGCAAAAGAGAAAATCTCAATGGACTAAGTACTTTAGACTGAACCATCTTTGCGTACTAGTGGCTGAGATAATCAGTTCAAAATGCTTTTCAGGAACGAGTCTCTTTGGTGATAAGTTAAATACAATTTTATTTGTTAAGTTTTTAATTTTAATCCTGTAAGCGCCTTTACACTTTTGGATTTTGTGAAATATAATTTGTAACTTTTTCTGACAAGTCTCTTCAGTCATGTAAATTTTATGTTTATTGAACGTATAACTTGATGTGTGGCTACTTTATTGCAGCTTTTGGGATCAACTGCTACAAATGTGCAAGCTACAGAAGTCAAGAGGATTGTAACAACAACAGAAAAGAAACAGAATGTTCGCCAAACAATTACTGCGCTATTCAGACCGAAGAATACAGGACGGTCAGCGGTATTGAATTAGAGTATTACCAGAGAGATTGCACTTTTCATTTGCATTGTAATGGTTCAGGCATCTCAAAGTTGAAAGCGTGCAAGGAGGCCAAAGGAACGTGCTGGTTCAAATGCTGTTTTACGGATCTTTGCAACGACAGTAATGCAGTTTTAGTGGTTAGCACCTTCCTTATGTTGACATGCGTCTTCCTGGGCCTCATCCATAGAGTGGCATGATTTAAGATTTCATTGTCTCATAACAATAAAAGCTTCTATGTTGACTTGAATAAAAATGTCTTGTAAAATATTTAGTCTATAGCGAGCAACAAAAAGCGCACTGGCAAGTGACTGATTATTTTAGTCACTTACTTGCATTGATTGTCCAAGTTGACTCTCTATACCGCACTAGCCTGTTAAGCTTTTGGTTTGATGTACTTTGTAAAGTATTAACTTCTCACCAGCCGAACGCGAGGGGCGTTCCAGGGAATGCTGGCCCGAGTTCATTGTTTAGTTAAAATTAGGACGTGACATTTTTTTCTTTGTTTTCCTTCATATTGTTGTATTCATTATATTTTATCCTCTCTCTCCTTTGCGTTTGACGCCTCGTGACCCCTACAGAGCGGCAGACTTAGTCACATGACAAAAAAAGGCTTCAGTTTACTCACACATCTTTTGCCAGTGTACCCTCGTTGTTTTGTGGAACTCTCTTTTTGTTTGGTTCGCACAGAATGTATGTGAAATTTCGCTCTGATGTTCATCTAGTTATTCTTTATGTTAATTTTGTTATTTTGATTAATTTTTTTCCTTCTGTTTTCACTGTTTTTGTAACTATTTGCGACCTTCGATTTGCGGTCCACGATAGAAAGTTTATAGCCAACAAGGCGTTAAATTGCTGTGCCAGCCTCAACAGTCGAGGCAGTACGGAACAAACGCAGCGAGGTCCGTACAAAAAGGACCGAGGGCCAATATTCCCCAGTCTGGCTCGAGGAAGCGATGTTATTTAATATTTTGTTATATGACTTTCGCGACTAAAACTACACGGCTCCTGACCGTGTCAATGGGAACGGTCCGTCTGACAAAATACGGACTAAGTAAAAACCAGTTATAGTTTTCGTCGCAGATTGGCCTTCTGTTCACGCATATCCGCAACCTTTTGAAAACGCTTTCGAATGCGCAAGATTTCCAAGCGGCAGGTGTTTAAACTTCGAGTAAACAAACAAACGCTAATATTTTTCTCACGCTCAGTCTAATCTCCTTCGGCCCCGTTCCTCGATAAAAATTATCAGGTCTGTGGTTTCTGTTCGACAATAAAAGTACAATTGATAACTTTGTCGTGAAATTCGCTTGCTTTTTTCCATTACATTAGATGATGTAAAAGAGGATTTTATTTACTCAGTCCATGTTGTTTCGTTTATTAGTTCTCTGAAATTCATTGATCATGGACTTGATCGTGTCTATCAAGTTTCAGAGTTTTGAAAGCGCTGTGTCAAAATTCAGTGAACTTTTGTAAGACTCTCAATAATAATCTGTTATTCATGCAAAGAGAGCGTCACACAAGGTCCAGACAATACTGATTGCTCATGGCAGGTGACCTATTGTACTGTGTATTTAAATCGATGGTTCATTCTCCTCCACAGGGCTACCGAGAGAGGCAAGGGGGAGGGGAGGGGAGGTTTTATTAGCCAGTTTAGCCTGGTTTTGGAATATATTAGTCGGTTCTTTTGGTAACTGAACCGTTCGCTTCTGTTTCCAAGTGCGATTTTTGGTGAAGACTCGATAGATAGCTTAACGACCAGATGGCTGAAGAAGATTTAAGGGGACCTCTTGATTCCACCGGTCTACAGACGAAGTCCGTCGAAAAACCTCCTGCCCCACTTCATGTAAAACGGGCGCGCGCCTCAAAGTCACCTTGGATTACACCTTACTTAAAGAAACGAATGCATGACAGAGATATTCTTAAATTGAAAGCATCGCGTTCTAAGGATGCTAATGACTGGCTACAATTTAAAAAATGTCGCAACCTAGTTAATAACGAAATTAAAAAAGCAAAAGAGCTCTATTTTAAAAGAGCATTAGATGAAAACGAAGGCAATTTGCGCCAGACCTGGAGGATTGTAAATGAGCTCATGTCGAGGAAAACTAATAATTGTTCCATAAAAGAAATCAAAAGCAACGGTAACTCTATTTACGGCTCTCCTGAACTGACCGATGCCTTCAACAATCACTTCTCTTCTATTGGACCCAAGCTTGCTAGCCAGATTTATTCTAATAATGGTCCATCACACCTACATTACCTTGAGGGAACTGACAAACGTTTTGAGTTAAAATGTATTAATCCTTCTAAGGTGTTCTCACTTTTGTCTAAGCTTTGTAAATCGAAAGCCACAGGCTTAGATATGATATCTTCGCGACTTCTTAGGGAGTGCGCCGATCTGATAGCTGATCCATTGTGTTCTATTTTTAATCAGTCCATCAGATCAGGTGTTTTCCCTCAGGAATGGAAATGCGCAAAGGTTATTCCACTTTTCAAAGAGGGAGATCACTCCGACTTAAACAATTATCGCCCAATTTCTATCATCCCTATAGTAGCTAAGGTGTTTGAGCGTATCATTTACGACCAGGTTTACGGTTATCTCACTGAAAACAAGTTGATTTCCAGCCAGCAATCTAGTTTTCGTTCGCTCCATTCAACTGTTACTGCCTTGTTGGAGGCCACAAACAATTGGGCCTTCAACATTGATAAAGGCAGTATAAATGCAGTTGTTTTTCTCGACCTAAAAAAGGCTTTTGATACCGTTGACCATACAATTCTTATGTCTAAATTATTCGAATATGGTATCCGCGGTATCGCTTATGAATGGTTTAGCTCATACCGAGATAATCGCCATCAACAATGTTTCGTAAAACTTTGTTTTTGTCGAATTGCTTTTGGTTCTTTGAAAATGTAATGTAAACTTAAATTCCGTTATCAACTTTTCGCTAGATAAGGAACACCCGCTGGTGATTGATAGCTCTGACAGCGATGTTGACGGCGCCGACCAGAAACAGTCAAAGTGCCCCTGAGACGAAAATTGACCATTTTATTTTGGGCTAATTCTTTTGCAGAATGTTGAATTGGGTCAAGTTAAAACCCTTTTTGCCATTAAAAACTCAAAATAAATCTTCGATGACCAATTTTTACCGCTTCAAAGTCGTCAAAAAATCGTCCGCCGTTGCTGAAAACATGTTCCAGCCGCACAGCAGGAAACGTCATCATGACGTCAAAGGCTCAACAAACTTATGCTTTGCTTTGTCACAACTCTCTTTGTTCGCTGCAAAGAGAATCACACATAGTACTTTTTTGAGAACTGTTCCGTTGTCAGTCGTAAAATGTCGACTTTGTCTGATGATGAATTGTCCCAGAAATCATCTGAAGCTTCTGAGGATAGTTTTGCGCCGGCAAACGAGTTTTGCCATGCGAATAAAGATAAATAAAGAACGGCACGGACCCCGTGTGGCTTTTGTAGTCACATCGCTTTATCGCTTTCAGTCGAATTGTATTCTTACTTGTTGTAAGGGATTTTCCTTTTTTGTAAGAAATGATCGAGAGATATATAAAAATTGTTTTCGGCAGTGGCTGATTGTGTATCAAGGCGGATATTGGGGATTTGTGAAAGCCATTTGTAAGCCGTTAATGTGTTTGCCAGATGCATTTGGTCAATGATCTCATTAACCCTTTCCAGCGTGTTTTTTACAATCGGTGCTTTGAGAGGTTTGAAGTGAACTCAGTTGTTGAGTTGCACTTAGCTTTGGCCTCTTGTTTTTCTGTCTTATTCATGATGACTAGCGTTGTGTTGCTGTGGTGAGCCAAAGCAGAATTTGCTTCAACACTTTCAGAGCCGTGACCTCATTGCGTTACAAAGTATTTTTTGGCTTGATACAGTCTGCAAGTTGTATTATGACAATTTTCCAAGTAGCTCTGAAGGGCGATAGAAGACTGAACCGGAGGTATTCAGTTTGATATGAAACGGTAGTGGTTCTTTGTTTTGTCCGTGAAAGGTGTAACGGAGGTGCATTGGTCTTGCGAATAAATCTCGCAAAACTTGGTAACCCGGTGACCCCCTGATTTTTTTCAGTGATTGCTTTTTGCACTTGAAAAGGATAATGCACAAAGATTTTTGAAAAATTCTACGGAGCGTAATTTCAGAAAATCTACAAAAAAGGCAATTTTCACACATCACAAATTTCTTTCCGTAGAATTTTCTAGTTTTTTTTCTGATGATTCCTTTCGACGTTATTATCATATTGGAACAATAAAAAGAAGGGGTCACCGGACTTGTTTTCATGCAATAGCTTTCGTGAGTTTAGCAATTTCCACGCGCGTTCTCGCGCATTTAAAAATCTGGATTCTATAAGATCGACATTTGCTCATGATCTGTTTTAGCTACCGCTGACAATTGCGTGTGCTCGCGCGAGCACATACGATCTGATGTTTACAGACGTTTACTGCTAAGAAAATCATTAAACAGCCGTCAAAGACAGCCTCCCGAGCTCATCTTAAAAATCCTACACATGACTTCTGGCTATATCATATTATTTTCCTTGAAGTTTCAAAGTCTTCTTCCACTTCAGGTCGATTATCCTTCACTTGAGTTCTTCTTTTTTCGCCGTCGCAAGGTTTCATATCGGTTGAATATTTCTTTTAAATGTGAAGTGAAGCAACCTTTACTTCTCCGAAAATCGCCTTCGTTATCTTAGTTTCTATCTCCTGCATTCACAGTGGCCGCTCAACACATCAAATACAAGCTCTTAGGTAAACTTCTCACAAAAGTAGAAAAAATTCCACGCGCCGCCATCTTTGTTTTAAATTTTCATCTTTTGATCTCGCACGTTTCTCTCGCGCGCGTCACGCAAGAGTGACCTGTTCCCCGCGCGAGGAAACTGGTACGTGCCACCTTAAGTTGATTCGTACTAAGCCCGTGATGATAAATCAGGTACGATGAATATATGTAGTTCATATATTCATCGTACTGCGGTTCTAAGATGAAGCTGCCTTTCGTTATCACCTTTTTCCTCTGCATTTCTGTTGGTAAGTTTGAGCTTAACACCCACTTTTTTTAACGGACTAATTTCACTGTTGCTAATTTATCAATGCAAATTAAAGCTTGTGTAACATGCACGCGCTCGGTTCTTCGCGCGTGACTAGTTAGTTAATGTCTTACTTTAATTTTCCTTCATCAAATAGTTTTGTTCGGGATTTACTCTTAAGAAGTAGTGTATGTTACTCTGTATAAAGACAACTGAGAGATTGGGCACGATCATTTGGGGAATTCACACATTTACATTTAGAATCCTGTAAAACATGCAAGATGATTTACATTCCTTATATTCAGCTAGCGCCCATTGAGTAGAACATGGGTAGAACATGAGTAGAACATCTCAGCATGTAAAGAAAATCTTTAGAAACATATGTAATTCAGCTGATGACTAATTCAATGTCAAAATGACGAATTTCAGGATTGTTTGAATGCAGTCTCGTCAATTTTTTTTGCACGCCCTGAGGAAGCATTTTTTAAAATTGAAGGATTCATGATATATGTCTAAAAGAAATGCACGCGCTTCTTAATCAATTCTCCAATTATTTTCTCAGAAGCATCGTGTAGACGAAATTTTGTGGCGAAGGCTACAGAATCCTTTATTTCCAGAACTGCTTGAGAACTTTAACTGAAGTGCTGAAATTGTAGTGATCATCGGAAATTGAGCCTTGAAACGGAGACAAAATGCAGCCCTTTTTGATCGGCTAACCAGCGACTTCGCCCGCAATGCACTCTGGTTGAGCGTGGTCTCTTAAGTTTCTCTGTAACCCTAGCGCAGCATTTCCTATTCTATTCAAAACATCCACTTCATGAAATAATGATACATTTTGACACACGTTTCGTGGAGGAGACGTACGAGAAGTGTTACCGAACTAAAATTATAATTTCGATTTGATCTCACCTTGGACTGAATGAAATTGTTTTCAATGAAAGATGCAAAGATCATCATAATGAAAACTTTAAACAACCTTTTATTAAAAAATGAAACAGCTTTTCAAGACAAGATGCAAAAAGATTAAACGGCTTTTCATTATAAGATGTTTAACAAGCATGCGTGGTAAAAATTTTTGCTTCAGTACACTAAAAAGAACAAAACTTATGAAAATATTCATAACAACTGCATTAAGCCCTTTCTATAACTACAAAGTTCAACAACAACTAACAAAACTACGTCTTTTCATCCTAATACAGCAAAGCCATCAAAGTGCATGTGATGAGAGCAGCGACGCTGACTTTCTGTAGTGTGGCAGCGTTACACAGGTCTCCAGAACAACAATTTAGTTCACATTTTCCCTTGTCTTTACAGATGTCGAGGGTGCTAAGGTCACTATCGCAAATTTCTTTAGTCGTACAGCCTTTCCCATATGCTGCAGCGGATGCACTTTCGTCTTTTACGTCTGCAGATACTTTATAGCAGCGATCGCTAATGGAAGGACAATCTACTTCTTTTCTGATGTCTTTGCAGTCATCCCAGCCTTTGGTGGTCAAACATTCGTAACACTTCAAGCCGTATCCTAAGGAAAAAAAAAGCATTTTAATGTTGTTGTCACATTGCGTGGTAGCTCTTCAGATTTAGTGCGTGTTGTGAAATGTTATGCGAAATAGTCATGCACGTTAAATAAAGAGCTGTATGCTATTCACTTTTATTCAAACAGATGTTTAGATACTATCAAAAGAAAACAGTGGGCTGTTATCGTGCCCAAGAAAGCCTTAAAAAAGGAGACGAATCATCGAAGAATGACCTCTACAAAACAAAGGGGGAACAAACTACTCATAATAAGCTATCTAAAATATTCCTTCACGAACATTGTAACATTGAGGTTTTTCGTCTTTCCATCTTCAACAAAATGGGTTATAACGGCGACAGTACTTCACAACCGGGACGAGAAATAAATACTATAAAGTGAAATGGTTCCAGCCGTTGCATGTTTCATCATCTTCTATGAAATACCCTCGCCATTGGCGTGTTACGAAACATCTCGCATGAGCGAGATTTACGCTCATGCGAAAACAGTTACCTCTCCAAGTATTTGTTCAACTAAAATGTGGAAATAGAGAATGCTGTAGCCTTCGCCGCAGAATTTCATCTACACGATGCTTCTGAGAAAATAATCAGTGGAGAATTGATTAAGAAGCAGGTGCATTTCTTTCTGACATATCATGAATCAATCACTAAAAATGCTTTCCCATGGCGAGCAAAACATAATCGACGAGCCTGCACTCGAATAATCTTGGAATTCATCATTTTGATATTCAATATGTCATCAACTGAATTACATATGTTTCTAAAGATTTTCTTTGCCTGCTGAAAATGTTCTACTCACGCTATAAATGGGCGCTGGCTGAATGTCAGGAATGAAAATCGTCTTGCATGTTTTACAGGATTCTAAGTGTAAATGTGTGAATTCCTTAAATGATCGCACCCAATCTTTCAGTTGTCTTAATGCAGAGTGATATACCCTACTTCTAAATAGTAAATCCTGAACAAAACCATTTGATAAAGGAAAATTAAAGTAATAAACTAACAAGTTCTCGTCGTGCGCGAAGAGCTGAGCGCGTGCATGTCACACAAACTTTGCATTGATATTTTAGTAACAGTGAAATTAGTCCCTAGAAAAAGTGGGTGTTGAGCTCAAACTTACCAACGGATATGCAGAGGAAAAAGGTGATAACGAAAAGCAGCTTCATCTTAGAACTCGAATGCCTCTCCTTTTTTTTTCGTTTAGAACGCCAAAAGGGTAGATAGCTTGGTAAAGCAAGACGGCTTCTGATGAATTCAGAGGAGTAACCTTTATTTTCTCCAACAGAACTAAGTTTAGATCCAACCAATCATAAGGGTTGATTTGATTATCTGTCATAATTTTTAACAAATCACACTTAATGGGCGGACTTATCATTGTTTGAGTGATACGCATCTTTCTTCCCAGAAAGATGGAGCTTTTCCGAGAATTCAGGAAGTTGATTCTCTTTCACGAAGAGCATTGTTTTGGCCTCCTTCCAGAACTGAACCATAAATAAAAGACAAAGATAACACGCCATACTGCAGTTTACGATCATGTGTTGTGGTTCTAAGAAGCTGAGTCGACCCTCTCCTTCCTTTTGACGTTTTTGTTCAAATTAAACGTCACTTCAGGGCTTTTTCATGTGTGTCAATTCAATTTTCTTAGGATAGCGAGCCTTTCGAGGCTCTGCATCCACATTTTTAGAGGTCAACAGGTCTTTTTCGCGGAAATATTTTGAAGATCGAGGGGGTTTTTCTGGGAATTGACTGCTCCGCTAAATTTATTAGCTACTAGACGCATATCTGCGTGAACTCGGGGCTTTCAACATCGCACATCTGGAGTTATCTTTAGGGGACTGCCACATTGCCATTGTTACTGTCGTCACGCAATGGCGCTGCGCGCCAGGTCTAAAACTAGATATGTCATGTTTGGATCCTCCGCTGGTTTAGGACAAACACTCGGAGTCTTTACAAGGAGTTGTATGCGAAACGTGTCAGAAGCAAGGCTATTTTCGCTCAAAAAATGCTCTAACTTTCTAAAATGGTTGCAACTAAACATTGCTGTTGGGGTACATATAAAAATGACTCAAGATATCCAGAGAGATTGCCAGGTTCGCTTAAAGAAATGCTTAAAAACGGCCGGAAAGCCGAAGCATGACTTGGAACTTTGTCAACGCCGGGTAATTAAATGCATGTTCTAGAAAGAATTTCTCAGTTGATAGTATTAACTACAATACTTATATTTGTGATGTACACTGAAATCCTTGACAAAAGCCTTTTCAAACCGCTTGTTTGGAAACGTTATATACACGACATCTCGCTATGGAGTACAAACAAAGCAACAATAGAACGTTTCCTTGAAAAAGCAAACAATTGTTGTGGCGGCATAGTAGAGGGAGCTGGTTAGGAAGCGCGGCGAACTTCAAAGAAGTAACTCTTTGTTCAGACTTATGAGCTATGACGTCACACGACCGTGCACACTCGAAACAAACTTGGCGTGACGAGATTTAGGCGGCGTCATGTTCCTCGATTAAAAATGTGTTTTTAGACGCAAAATACGCTATATATTAGTTCGATTCTCGCTAGTTGATCTCTCTACAATGCCTGGAGACAATTGCTCTGTCTTTGGATGTGGTTCGTGCCGTAGAACCAAAGGAATCGGCATCTGGAAACTACCCGCTCCTCTCAACGATGACTTTCGAAAATGGCGCGAAGCTTGGCTAAACGAGCTGACGAAATATCGAGTCATTGATAAAGATTTTCAAAACCAAATTGATAATGATAAAGTATTTACATGTGAAAAGCATTTCAAGCCAGAAGACATTGAAATTTGTAAGTATTTGGCCTTGTTTTGCCTTAAGTTAATGTAGATGTCACACACAAACATAGGCGCCTATACACTAAAATAACTTGCTTGTTTTATCGATCGAAACATCAATACATTATCTTATAATTTCTTATTATGCCTTTTGAAGTTAAATCTACAAAGTTGACAAAGAAAAAACCCAAGTTTGGGGCCCTACCATGCCAAAACATGCCTAAAAAAAGTCATCCAACCACCCTAACTCAACCAAGGCCAGCACGCATCGTGAGAGAAAGTACTACAATAGAAAGCACAAGAAATCGTTATTTCTACAGCAATTTTCCAGATTTCTGTAAAAAGAACCAAACACTTAAATGCCTCAGTGAGTGGAGAGTCGAAGAGATGGCTGATAGAGGTACAGGTTTCTCCTGGGAGAGGGTATGCAATAGGTTCTTACAGAGAGATTTTGCCAAGACAGCTTAGAGGAATACTTTGGTAATCAAAGTAAGTTGGGAAGAAGAAATGACAACCCAGACATGAGATCATTTGGTTATAATGATAACACCATTCGCATACAGAGATCAGTTTCGTGCCAAAGTGGAAACACCCGTGGAAGAAAAGATAAAAGAAAAGCTTGGGTAAATGTATGCTATGAACCTGTGCGCAAAAGATCAGCCAAAAAATGCAATTAGTTAATAATGAAATTAAAGTAGTCAATAACTAATTTCCTTTTTGGCAGGTCTTTTTGTGCACTGGTTCATCATATGGGGCAAAACCTCTTTTATTAACAAAAAAAGATATATCAAAACACATTCCATATACTCTAAAGCTTCTAAACTGGGGAAACTAGTGCTATGTGTAATTAGGGATGAAAATGTTGTTAAGGAATTAATTCCTCTTTTCAGTTAATAGTAGAGGTGTTGCCCCATCACATGGTGGCAATCATGACATAATAAGGCAAGAACAAACTAATTTGGAATAAATAGAATCATGAGAAAGATTCCCAATCTTGAAAGTTCTCTGTCGCAGCTGCCATCGTGTCATGGCGGAAAGCCTCTTTAGGGTTGAAAAGTCTTACTGTGCATTTCGGTTGAATGTGGAGGCACAAGAGTGTTATCGAAACCAAAACTCGCAGTAATAAGTTTACTGTAATTCGATTAGTCATCTCAACCATTTTGTGAAACGTTGTCTACATCCAGTGGTGTGTATCAAAGGAAATCTTTCGTGAGATAATAAATGTCTCTTTAATGACTTTATCTTACAATATTGTATATAGTTCTAGAAAAGTACTTCGCTACAAGCAAGCATTACATAAATGAATACATGTGTTTAATTTAAACTCTAATACAAAATATTCAAAACTGCAAACATCTATACTAGTTACTGTTATTATACTGCAAATCATTGCATTGACTGATGACAATAAAACCCTCAAATTGTATAACTTAATATGCAATAGAGTGCAAATAATTAGACCAAGATGATTCAATTGTTGTCTCTTTGAGTCTTACTATTTCAAAGATATATTATATGCACTCTAAAGACAAAATAGACACAAATAGAGACAAGAAAGCAATGAATGAAATGAGTATCATTTGACCATGCTGTTACCCATTTTTCACAGTTACTGTAAGGCAAAACCACTCTCACTCATTCTAACTGAAACATAATGTGATTATATTATCACTGTAATATGTACATAGGAACTATTAATTGAAAGTAAAGTTACATTGACATGCTCTTTAATCTTGTCGTTCTTGCTCATTATTGTAAGCATGGGAAGCTCGGCTGATTTCTTTGCGGAGACCCTTGCTTTTCAGCTGCTTTGCTCTGGCCTTGTGTTTTTGTATAATATCCTTAGCAAATGAATAAGAGCGCACCCTTGTATACAGCCATACTATGTTGTGTAACATATCTTTGCCAACATTGCTGGGGATTTCGAGTTCACTATTGGATAGCCAGTTACTATAGGCAGTGACAACATCCACATCAGCTACAGTTTTAGAAACAACACTGCTACAATCGACTTTATGTGTTGTCCAATCAGAAGAAGCAAGTCTAAAATAATGTTCACTTCTTTCGAAAATAAGTTGAGCCCCTCTAGTTACAGCCCATAGACCACCACGATTCAGACTGCTAATAAGCTTGTGGTTTTCTAACTTGTCACCTGCTTTTCCAGCTTTTAGGATGGACATTGCCTGCTCATTTTCAGGAGTTTTGACCTTTGCTTGAGATAGTTTTCTGTGTAGGTTATGAAGAACATAACCACCAACATATTGTAGACCTGATAGCTCAATATTGGAGAGCTTCTGTTTGCAATTTTCATTTTTCTTGACTTGTGTATCCTTGCTTTCTTTGCTGTGTACCAGTAGACAGTCAGCGACTTTTGTTGACAGAAGTATAGCAATGTTTTTTGACAAATTGACAAAATAGGTATCTGAATTATAGACAACGGTGGAGTAAAATTCAGCATAAAATTTTTCTACGTTGCCGGTTCGTACGAGATTGTTGTATAGGGTTTGGATTAGAGTAAATTCACCACTTGTGGTGTTTACATGACTTGAGAAAGTGTTTACTTGTTCTTTCATCTTTGCTGTGTAGATTTTACTCATCAATATCTTTTCTTTCGCCTTTCCCATGATTCGAGTGTAGATTTCCGGGGTTAAATACTGTTGTTGTTCGGTATTTTCGCGATCACCTAACTTTTCAGCTGGGTGCTTGACAGTGATGTGACGTTTCAAGCCAGCCTTACTTTTGCAAATTTTCTGACAAAATTCGCAAGAGATAGTTTCTGGTTCAACCTGAAAAACCATCAATATCCTTTAAGTATTGCAATTGTCTATATAAAGATCCAGTTGACTTCTAACTGTAGCATAAATCGGGTTATGTCCTACATTCCAACACAACGCTGTACTGTAATACGCCATCGATAAATCTGCAGTCAAAACACCACAGTTTTTAGCTAAATTATTACTTAACTGAGACGCATTTTGAAGTTACTTCAACAGCAGCATCAGTAAAATTACTTTCTAGGGCATCATCTTCTTCCAAAATACTTAAGATCGCATCAAAATCATCTCCAAAGATATAGAGTTCGCTAAAGTCCGTACTATCCGCCATGTTGGCAAAGACTGTGTGCACGGTCACGCATGGATGAGGGTACATTCAAGTTCATCCAGCAAACAATAGGAGCGCTCTTCGAAGTTCGCCGCGCTTCCTAACCAGCTCCCTCTACTAACTATGATCAAGTCCATAATGTTTTCCCGACATGAAGCAGTCACGAACACGTGTGATGAGGTCTGCTCGTTTCGCGTTTAATTTCAAGCCTCTACACTTTAACCAACGCTTCAATTGTGTGTTTGTATAGTTCTCTGGGTCTTTCTCGAACTTTGAGCCAGGAACATCGTCGTTTTGATTTAAAATACGAGCTTTAGAGACGTTTAAACTACAGATGGGCGCATCATCGCCCATATTCCTTTACTCGAGAAGCTTGTTTGTTTGTCCTAATCGCTCTAGGGGGTCAAAATTTTGTGACGTCACAAACGCGCAGCGCCATTGAGCTAACAAGCCAACTGGGAGCAGGCCGTTAAGTTGATTCGTAATAAACCCGTGATGATAAATCAGATACAATGAATATATGAAGTTCATATATTTTGAACTGCGGTATTAGATACGTATGATGCACGAACCTCGCAGTAGATAGTGTTATTTATGCAATAACGAAAATCAGACCTGAAAAAAATCAGGCCTGTACGGGATTCGAACCACTGACCTTTGCGATACTAGTGCAGCGCTCTACCAATTTAGCTAACAAGCCAACTGGGAGCAGGCCGTTAAGTTGATTCGTAATAAACCCGTGATGATAAATCAGATACAATGAATATATGAAGTTCATATATTTTGAACTGCGGTATTAGATACGTATGATGCACGATCCTCGCAGTAGAGAGCGTTATTTATGCAATAGCGAAAATCATACCTGAAAAAAATCAGGCCTGTACGGGATTCGAACCACTGACCTCTGCGATACTAGTGCAGCGCTCTACCAATTGAGCTAACAAGCCAACTGGGAGCAGGCCGTTAAGTTGATTCGTAATAAACCCGTGATGATAAATCAGATGCTCTACCAAAATATATGAACTTCATATATTCATTGTATCTGATTTATCATCACGGGTTTCTTCAAAAGCGTATGCCTCTTTCCTCTTCAATTGACAGGTGTCACATCGTGACAGTTACTTTTCAAAAAAATGTTTGAAAATTTGTTCGGAAGCCTTTTAACTACCTTTACAAATAAAAATGTTTCGGCGAAAGCTTTCTCTTTAATTTGAATAAAGTTTGTTTTCTTCATAACTCACTCGCTATCAAATTGTTAGGTTCAAGAAGGATTTTCCCGTAATTAAACTCGTAATTGTAGCCCTAAATCATTCGGGTTCTTTTGGCAATCATTTAAGCTACAAATGGGTTTGACATGCGCCAGATACAAACGATTTTATAAGTTTAGGCTAATAAAGAATTTTATTCAGCACCAGTTCAAAATCCTAATTTTGTTGCATCGAATCATTCAGCAGCCAGTTGAATAAGTTTTTTTCATGTTTTTTCATGTTTGTAAATCGAATAAAACTAAACGGGGATGGACATAACCAAAAAAACTCATACAATGGCACAAGACTTAATGGCGAGTAAATAGTTGTATCCAGAAATGAACGTGATTGTTCTGTGGGTCATAGCAATAAAAACTGCATAACTTTGGAGACGCGAGCCGAGAATTTTCGTTTTCTAACAATCCGAGATGCTACACAAATCTCTGAACAGTTCAACGACATCAATAACAATTAACGCTCTACCTCGAAATAAGAGGTATCATAACTGCTAACAGTAACGGACAATACAAATCTACAAATGAGATTTATATTGTTATTTAGCGTAAATGTAATCTGTAGTAACAATCCCAGACGCCACTGCTCAACGGAGTGAATAACAATAAAAGATTCGTAGTTTTCAATCTCATGCTTTCAAATACTCGGTACATGATATGGTGAAATGATCGTGACAGACCACAGTCCAACTAGAACCTTACAGCAAGCCTTTGTACGATCATCTGTTTGTGTTCTTGGAGAAGAAACGGTTGGAGATCGGCTGGCATTCGGCATAAATTTGGGTCGAACAAAGGAAAGGTCACCCCGATGCAGAATGGGTTGACATGGTAGTACACATTTGAAATATCAGGTGACGTTTGTTGCTGACCTGCCTTGTAGTATTGCCGATTAAGTCTTGTAGTTAGCACAAGGTCATCAGGTGGATCGGGTATAGTTCCGTCAGGCTTCAAGGAGTAGCTACAGCCATAACATCGTGTAACCTTACTGTCTAGAAACGCAAGTCTGGTGAAAACTAAGATTCCTGGTGTAGGCTTTGGACGCTGAGGGTACGTGGGCGGTTTGTTCTCTTTTATTTGCATGGGTTCATGCTGTTGAGAAGGATAATTATAAATGAGATGCGATGATTCTGAGACATTAAGATCATGACTAGGCTGGATCGGAGCATGGGGTCCGTTGAAAGGACAAAATGCAATGTTTTGGTCAGAGGCGAAAGTTCCAGGCACAGGTGGGCATGATGCTACCGTATTGGCCTCGGACGCGAGTGAAGGCTGCCATACCTGATTACAAAGAAGACGTCTTGCCTCCTTGCTTTGACCCGATATTCCAGGAACAGTTGGATTTGAACAGATCGTATGGCTTAAAGGCGCTAATGCAGGCTGTAAGACCCGACTGCGAACAGTTTGTCTTCCCTCTGTCAATGTTTTATTGTTGCCACTTTTTCGTTTTCTTGTTCCAACTTTTTGACCTGCGTTCTTTGGCATATTCACATTTGCAATTGCTGAAAGATTAGGTGAGCGCTTCTTGCCTTTAAACCAATTCAGGAACTCTTTAAGTACACCCATTTTCTCCGCTGCAGCTAAGGTGTGTGAGCACATACTGTATGTGGCCCAGTTAGCGCAACCTTTATCGCACTGTACTTTGCCAGTGTTAAGGTAAACTTGTACAGAATGAGGGTCACGCGATGATCGGCTGTGGACCAGTATGCGGACTGGGGCAGATCGGTCACTTCCTTCATCTGACGGCACTTTCCACAATGTTGATTGGTCATCGACTGCCTTGGCAGCCTTGCTAAACATCCCCTCGAGTACTGGGAAGGGAATGTCAATGATGCGACAGTTCTCCACAGTAATAGATAAACATTTTTTCGTGGCAGTTCCTTCTTCTCTAGTCACTCCGTGTCTTAGAGGATCGGACATTGACCTCGAGAAGAATTTTTTCTTGAGGGAATTCTTCTGTTGTTCAGTCATCCTGTAGAAGTTCTTCTCTTCGACAACAAGGAATAAAAAGTCATCAGTCAAGTTGTACTCTCCTCGGCCGATTACCGCCAGAAACTGCTCTTCGTTTTGTCTCTTTACTTCCGTTCTTATTCGTTCTATCGCAGGGAGAAGCCCATCTGCCTTCTTTGCGAACTTGGATTCTTCTTCGGCTTTAACTAATCGATTCATACATTCGCTTGCATTTTGTGTATAGACCTTTGGGGGGAAGCCAAGGCCGCACATTGAGCGAATGTCGACTGTTGCACTTTCGCGGATAATCATTGCTTTTTCTTTGACGAAATAGCTGGTAAACTTGCCACCATTCGGATGCAAATGTTTCCATTTGTTTGTTACATTGTTCAGTGCAATGTCAAACTCTCGACTTGAAGAGCAGTCTACAAGCCCACCTTCCATGACTTCCCCCAGCACCTTATCAAAAATGTCGCAAACAATTTCTGTCGCCACACTTCCTGTTATTCCATACTCTTTCAGTTTTCTCTTGACATTGTCTCTTAAGTGAATGTCGCAACGCAAATGCTTGGCGTCTTCAAAAACCTGAGACATTGCTTTGTATAAGTTTTCCTCACCATCAGTGCCGAAAGCCAAAACCCCACTCGTTTCTTTGTTATATTTGGTCATGAGAAGAGGCAAGGTCTTGTAGGATGTTAGAAGCTTTTGCTTATGGAGAATGCCTGGTCCGATGCAGACTGGGTGGACTCCATTACTGTTAGTTAACATCAGATTCCGGTAAGTGCAGAACGTGAAGTAGAAATCTGCAATCTGAAAGGTGCAGTCAATCCCCAGAATGCAAAATGCTTCTGGGTTAGTGCAGAAGCGCACTATGTCAGTTAATTGCTGTTCTGTGGCGAGGAATATTATCGGCTCTGGGAAAAGAGGAATTTCTCTTATGAACATGTTTTCTTTTGGGCTTTGCTGCTCTTCCTTTGCCTTTGTCAATACCTGCAAGAGAGGGTCCGCGGAGGAGGCACAACCAACATTCTGACGTTTCAATTGTTTCTTCAGATTGTAAACTTGCCCTCTGTCTCTGGGAAATTCTCCTGCGGATTCCACCTTCAAGATGCCCCCTCGTCCTTCGACAATGGAGTGAATGACCTGAAGTGGTGGTAATTCCTTTAACTTATCTCTTATAAAATCTCGGGTGCTCTGCATAGTTCTTTTAAAGGCACGTGCCCTCATTCCTTTAGCGGTCCCATGACTTTTTACAGAGACTTCTTGTTCGCCGTCTGTGAAAATGTATTGTATAACTGCCAAGTCGTGAGGCGATGCTGATAAAGCCTGACGCGCATTTATTATCGACTTTCGCAAAGAGGGCAAGCTTTTGTTGCTGAAAAACTGCCTTTGTACTATGTACAAAATGTGGTCAGATGGGCATTCACCTTCATCCTCCAGCTTGTGACAGACTCCTTTGTCGTCCTTCGAGTATAGAAACTTCTTCGATCCCGTGCATAACCAAGCACCCAAGTCGTCACACCTTATATCTTCTTTATTTGACAAGGTCGACGTATCCACTACAAAGACGGATTTTTAGAGACGTATGTTGGTACGCGTGTTGCCACTCCTGTGATGTCAGCACGCTCTTTTAAAAGAATTTCAGCTGCCTCGTCCGTATTCATTCCTTTGGAAAGGCCCCACTTGTAGACTGGTAGACGTTGGTCTCCATCGTAGAATTTTATTTCGGCGATAGGGCCAAGGGACTACTCCTCCTCACTTTCGTTTGTCCCATCTTCCATTGCAACTTGCCCATTTCCTGAAAACGTAAATGGCTGACATTATCCTCGTCATTTCAGCAACCTGCTTTGCGAAAGTTTTTTTTACATATATTTTAACCACGTCACAAATATTTTTCAGATATTCTTACTTCTTTGTCAATATATATATTTATTACACGAATCGGTCAGTCAGAGGGCCAATAACTAAAATGAACCAATCAAAATGCTCTATTGCCGGTCCAATATTCTCTAAGTATTGGACCGGGCACTGTCCCGAATGGTCCCGAATGATACCGCACTTGTGTCCCTTTGAACTTCAGTCGTATAATAAATCTCTCATTAACCAAGCTTGCCCGGGAGCATACTGGAAGAATATCGGCCCTCGGTCTTTTTTGTACGGACCTCGCTGCGCTCGGTCCGTACTGTCAAGACCTCGGGTCGATATTCTCCCAGTACGGCTCTCGCGCTTGGTTAATAAGATATATATAGTCGTTAATGGAACTCTAAGGCCAACAAAGGTACACCGCGCCAGGAGGATCAATAAAGATTCGCAGTCCAAACCTCACAGCCAACACTAACGTAGAAAGTTTAAAAAAATTGCGAGGATGGACAACTTCTGACGTAATAAATATAAAAAATTTTGATAAAAAACGTTTCGGTCAGAGACCTTCAGTTATTTACAACTTTTGAAATAAAAAAAGAGCATTAAATGGGATCGAAATGCTAATGATTACGTAATTACAAATAACGACTAATAAACTTTAAACATTCTATATATATATATATATATATAACTGCAGACAGTGCACACTGTTTCGACCTATAGATAATGATTAATATAGATAATCATTATTGACATGTCACTTTAACTAACCTTCAGGTACTCGGTCGGGCTTCCTGTGAACACTCCCGTGAATGTTTCCTTTAGGAGAAGAATTTTCGACTTCCTAAATAAACATAAAAATTAACAAAATAAGATAAATAATAGAGGTTATCTTGTCCTTTTCTTTACATCTTATTGTAAAAAACACATATTGTCAAAACGTGGTGATTTGCAATCAGTGTCTTTATTAACAGTCCCCCTTAATGTTTTGAACATTTTGATAACCCAACGGTTCGGATGATCTCATTTGACTTTTTTCCGAGATTCATTTTATGTGAGAACTTACATTTCTCAACGCCTTCTGGTCGCTTCCTATGACAATGGCGCTCTCCTTATTGCTGACATATCCGCGACAGACTGTTACGTCGACATTTCCATTACTGACATTACTGATATCTACCTGAATCCGTTTCGCTGTTACTTCTGCCTCTTCTTGATTTGACTTTCGCTTCATTGGATGGTGATTTTCCTTTCCTTGAAAAGAAGTGATCTCTATTTTACCGTTACCAAAAAATGCAAGGACTAAGCTATGTTAAGAGAATATACCCCTCGCTTCACTTTGAGCAACTAAGCCCAGAATTCTGGCAATATAAGAGCATTGCAGGAGGATAATGCACCTCCCCTTTTCTCATCATTTACAATTATTATTTACTGCTTACAAATCGATGACTTTATCTGATCACGACGAAGGCAGTTAGGAAAATTGCACGCAGAATTTAAACATTTTTGTGAAAAGATAAAACAAATATACTTTTTTCTAACCTGTGATTGGTGTTAACCAGGCAACACTTTGAAATTCCTGTCCCGAGATTCGCGAGATGTAGAGTCGTTTTAGAATCCACCGGGCAAGCAATGTACAAGATTGAGGACTGCAATCCGGCGTCACTAGTAAGATACCATTACTATTCCCTCCTACAGCTTCAGAAACAGGATGAGTGTCAATCAAGAAAAGGGCATCTTTGTGCTTTCCCAATGAGAATATGTACGGGCGACATTTGTAAATAGCAACAGTAGTTTCACTCTGATGTAACTTCTGCGTTAAAGCACTGATAAGTTCAATTTTCCCACCATCTGAAAACACGGAGTTGGAAGATAAACACTCTTCTGATAGCTCATAATCGGAAGACAAGAGCTTCAGTTCTTGCAGTATCACTTTTGCCTCAGACACGTCATAATACTGATCACGGTTTCTGTGTTTGTTGATCTGCCTCGGAAGATTAATAATGACGTCCTCAGCGATCTCGTTGACATTATCCCACTGAACATCTCTTTTCTTCTCATTTACCTACAAATTGCAATATCATTATCGCTAAAGAAATATCGACTTTTCATATATACTCGATGTGTACCATACCATTGTGTTTTTATGCTGCTTCTCAGTGTTACGAACAAGAATCAGCCGAACATGTGTCGCCAAGCGGAAGAAACGTTTAAGGGCACCACTCATAAATCGGGCGTGCCTTTCACCTTATGCGGCGTTGGATGAGTGGCTTGTTCAGAATTTTATTTGTTTTACGGAATGTCATTTTCTTGCCTTATGGTACATAGCTGGATTTCACTCTCGGACAAAAATTTTCACTATTCTTTCACGAAGGAACATTATGTAAACTAATGTGTTTGATTAATATTTCTTAATTTCATAAACAGGCAACAGTCGCAATTATAGCGCTGCTGCGGCTTCACGGTCTCAACCTGATCTAGAATAGTTCTTGACTCTTTTAAAATTTAGAGAAGTTACCGACATTATCTATGATGTTTAACGCTTATTGACGATGCCAGTTTTGCAGGGAAGTAATTTGTCCCGCAAATATTTCTGAACGCTAAAGTAGACTTACGCTGAGGCGAACTTAGTGTGTAGTGTGAATGCACTAACTTATTCCTTGAAATCTCAGACGTGGCAACCACCACATCCCTACCTATGTCCACTTCAGCAAGCCGACGCCAGACCCCTCCCACCGACCCCACCCTCTCAACCCGGTATAAAAACAAAATACCCAAAAGTACTAGACCCTCAAACCTTGAATTATTAATTATCTAAAATAACCCGGAACTAAGAACCACTTAAATTTACCTTGTTTACAATGCGGTCACAAATGGTCATAGCAAGGAAGGCGCAGCAGTTGATCCCATCATTTTCTTGCGTCTGGGCTGAGCACTGGTTCACGGACAAGTTCAAAAAACGCAGAGATGCTTCTGGCTGATCTCTATCGAGGAGCCTCAGAGTTTCGGCTGCAGTCGGTCTTGATCTTGGATCAAATTTCGCGCATAACTTCAATACCTCTTCAATTTGCCGCCATTGAGTTATCCTGAAATACTCATACTTACCGTCGTGACACGGCAGTTGTTGTCGTTTCAAGACATCTTTCAGAGTCTTGCTGGAGAATGAAATGCCAGATCGTTCAAATTCAGCCGAATATGGATGGGTAAGGTTAGGATTGATAATAGAAAACATCATAAGCCCTAAAGACCACATGTCGGCCTTCTTTAGGTCTTCCTGGCCAGCGAAACGGAGGTTTTGTAAATAGATCTCCGGTGCCATAAATACAGGAGTACCGCGGCAAATTGATTCAGTCCTTGTTTGTACGAATGAGGTTGTCTGCATGTCTGGAGATCTGCTCAGACCAAAATCGGCAAGTTTGCAGACAATGGGGCACTCAGTGTACACCTTAGCCCAGTCACTATCCATTGTAATATAATGGTTAATGGAAACCAGAGTATTTCCAAGCTTTAGGTCTCTATGGGCTATGTTGTGGCTATGTAGATAATCTAGCCCAGTTACAACATCCCTTGCGCATAGCACCAACACATCTGAGAAAGACTTGAACTCAAACTCGGCATCAATGAAATGAATGAAATCCTCAAGGGAACTCACTTTCTTTTCAACTTCAAGGAAATTAAAGTCGAAAAACGAGTACTCCATCATGATAGCGTACGGTTCTTGGCAAAATTTCAGGAATTCACACACATTTCTGTGGCCCTTTACCGCGTTGAGTATTGCAGCCTCTTTCTCAAATCTTTGTTTAGCCTCGGCCGACTCTCCTTTCATTTTTTTTACGATGACATTTTGCTTTTCTTTGTCGTAGTTCACCAGATACACCGAGCCAAACGTCCCACTTCCAAGCTCTTCTTTTATACTTATGTCCCTCCATTCGAAATACGGAAAATTCACAGGAGGTTTTCGTTTTTTAACGAGAGACGATAGCTTGAAAGAAGCTGCCATCTTTCCGCAACAATTACAGTGGAGATGAATGTTAAATTTTGGCGCGAATCTTTGGTGAGATCAAAGGTCAAAAGACCCATTTCCGTTTCCTGTAGCAAAATAAGGGAACGTCTCTCAATACATATATGTTATTCACCAGCCGGGAGGTCCATATTCGGAAAAACTGTGTCTGAGGTATTAGATACTCAAGACCGAGGGCACAGTTATTCCCAATACGGACCGACCTATGCTGGTGAATAACATTTTGATTTTTTTCTAAAACATAAAAAAATTGATTGCCAAAAGAACCCGAATGATTTAGGGCTACAATTACGAGTTTAATTACGGGAAATTCCTCCTTGAACTTAACAATTTTATAGCGAGTGAGTTATAAAGAAAACAAACGTTATTCAAATTAAAGAGAAAGCTTTCGCCGAAACATTTTTATTTGTCGGTGTAAAGATAGTTAAAAGGCTTCCGAACAAATTTTCAAAAATTTTTTGGAAAAGTAACTGTCACGATGTGACACCTGTCAATTGAAGCATACGCTTTTGAAGAAACAGCAGTACTTGTGTGACAAACACACACGAGTTAACTGATCATGCAACGATTTTCTCGTAAAGAGAAAAACAGAGATCTTACGAAAAGTATTTTTTATTTCCAACGACGATTAATCTTCGAAGATTTACCTCTGTTCCGTTTTAAAATGTCACGGAAAGTGAAATTGTAAGTGAATGCAAATATGTGTTTTGGAGTCGTCAGTCTGCTTGTTTGTTTTCTGTAATGGCGTGTGTAAATCGGTTATTCCGTCTTCCACCGAAAAGCTGAAGTCAATGAGACTCTTTCTACCTAGACACAAGGAGATTTAATGCGACTTTTATTCATCGAATTCCTGCGTTTCTGCCGTGAAATTTATGACGAAAGCGTATTTTAGGATTTTGAACTGGTGCTGAATAAAATTCTTTCTTAGCCTAAACTTATAAATTCGTTTGTATCTGGTGCATGTCAAACCCATGTGTAGCTTAAAGGTCAAACAGGGATTGTCACTCACTAAATTGGCTCGCCTTTAAGTCTTGTGATCGCCTTCGTATGAAATTTTTTTTTTTTGTTAAGTCTGCGTTTTACTAGTCCGCGTTTTACTGGTCCGCGTTTTACTAGTCCGCGTTTTACTAGTCCGCGTTTTACTAGTCTAGTCCAGTCCAGTCCTTCAAATACCATATGCCCTTGTGATCGCCTTCGTATGAAATTGTTTTTTTGTTGTTGTTGGGTATGATGCACGATCCTCGCAGTAGATAGCGCTATTTAAGCAATAGCGAAAATCAGACCTGAAAAAAATCAGGCCTGTACGGGACTCGAACCACTGACCTCTGCGATACTAGTGCAGTTACTACTAGTGCGATACTAGTGATTTTCGCTATTGCTTAAATAGCGCTATCTACTGCGAGGATCGTGCATCATACCTATCTAATACCGCAGTTCGAAACGTGAATCTGAACGAGTGCCAGATGTTGAAAGGGACCCTCCACAAGTATCCTTGGAAAGTGAAGACTCATCACCATGTCAGTCTGTGGAGCCCCACGAAGGGTATCGCCAGTCAGCGCACGTAGGTTGTGAAGCTGGTGGTCGTGCTTTCGTTGAAGTACTTCCCATAGTTGTCTTTGGAGAAGCACGAAGACAACAAGTGATGGCATTGCGTGACTTAGGCTGTAACACAACACTAATAGATGAAAGTTTAGCACTCTCCCTTGGACTTCACGGCAAAGAAGTAGATCTTGAAACTCAAGGGTAAATGTGCGGAAGGTGTTTACTTCCCAGCACGTCAAGAAATGCCATGTGGCACGAGTCGGAAGAGAAGAAGTTCAGTATACTTTGCGAGATGTGAAAACAATCCCTGGCCTGAATGGTCCGGATCCGAAGTTGAAGTGGTCAACAATCAAGCAAGAGTATCAGCACCTGAAGGACTTGGACTTACGTGACACCGACACAGGTCCAGTGCAGCTCATAATTGGAACTAACAACTCTGATTTGATTCTACCAAAACAAATTGTTAAACCCTTTGGTCAACCAGAAATTGACAGATTACCTTATGCGGTTGAAACCCTACTTGGATGGGCGGTGACTAACTGGTTACCTGGTGAGCGAGGAGTAGTTTCTCCATACAATGGGTTCAAGGTATACGAAAGAAGTTCAGTTGAAGATGAGGAGCTGAAGCAGCTGGTCGTGGCTCAGTCAGAGATAGAAACGTTAGGTGTGGTGAAGCTAGCAGATCCAACTCGTTCAATTGAGGATAAGCGAGCATTGTCACTAATGGAGAAGACAACCTTTAAGAATGCGAATGAAGATGCATACGATTCAGGCCTACTTTGGAGGGAAGAGGAACCGTCTCTACCCAACAATTACGAAATGGTAAAGAAGAGGCTGCAATCCCTATAGAAGAAGTTTGAGAACTGTCCTGAGGTCAGAGAGAGATATGCAAAATCGATCCAGGATGACATTGAGAAAGGCTATGTGAAGAAACTGAGTGAAGAGGAAGTACAGTGCGATAGTAAAGTGATTTGGCACTTACCACACAGATTTGTCATTAACCCCAAGAAACCTGATCGTCTCAGAAGAGTTTACGATGCATCTGCAAAATTCATGGGACAAAGTTTGAACGATAACATCTATACAGGGCCAGATCTTCTGTCCTCTCTGTTTGGAGTCTTCCTCGGGTTTTGCGAAGGAAGAATTGTATTGGCTGCTGATGTGAAAGAAATGTACCATATGCTTCGCCTCCCTGACCATGACAAGCCGGCGATGAGATTCTTATGGAGGGACTCTCTGAGAGAAGAACCGAGTGTGTATCAGTTCGAGAGAACAGTGTTTGGAGAAGTGTCTGCACCATCCAGAGCGAACTATACTATGATTTACCCACAGAAATTTACCTTTGGGTGTGAAAGCAGTCTACAAGCACTTTTATATGGATAATGGCCTACCATCAACAGATTCTCGTGAAGAGGCTATTGAAATGCGGAAGCATATGACGGAGTTACTACGCCGTGGAGGTTTCCACTTGCACAAGTGGCTGACGAATGACCCAGACGTCTTGGCGACTATACCGAAGCAAGATAGATCTCCGAGATTCCTCGAGCTGAGCGAAGACAAGTTGCCAACAGACAGAACTTTGGGCGTCATTTGGGATGCCCAGGAGGATATGCTCCGCTTTACCGGACTTAAGGGTGCTCCAGGTACAACAAAGAGGAAGATCTTGAGCCAAGCATTCTCTGTTTGGGATCCACGAGGACTCTTCCTCCCTTTCACTATCAGAGGTCACATCATCTTGCAGAATCTGAATCGTGTGAACTACGGGTAGGATGATGAGTTGAAAGAAGTTGATCTTCGAGAGTGGCGTGAATGGCACAGGGAAACAGAGAAGCTTGACGAAGTTCCAAGAACTTTACTTCAAGAACAGAAGCCTACCGAGAAACCGCAGTTCACGTATTTTGTGACGCCAGTCAGGATGCCTATGGTGCGTGTGCGTACCTAAGACGCGCGTATACAGATGATACAGTAGAGTGTGGTCTTATTGCGGGAAAAGGCCGTGTTCCCCCTTTAAACTTCCATACAGAACTTTTCCCCCCTCTCTCTCGCTGTTTTCTGTCTCTGATTCTCTGTTTTTGACACTATTGAAGGAAGCTCAAAGGCGCCCTAAGCCGGCGATTAGCTAAATCTTAACTGAGACCTACTTTTCTGCACCAATTCAAATACGTAAAATGAAATACGTAAAATGACTGCAAGATGCTACAAATCATAGAGAATACTGGAGTATGGCCTATGTGGTAAATGCCATATATCTGCACTTTAATCAGCAATATACATAATACAAATTGAAATAGAGAATTGACAAAATCATTTAGCGAGTGTGTCAGGGTGGCTAGAAAAAACCTGTCCTCAAAACTTCTTGGGGAAACAAGGGCAGGAAATCTGAGACGGGCCAGGCACAACTCGCGTCGCCCGCCAGGACTACTACGTTAAATATACGCTACATAGGCAAACTACATCTAAGAACAACAATATACGTGAACAATGAAATTAAAGCAAAAGTGCTTTTGACACGCTTAAAAAGTCATCAGACGTGTGCTTAATATACCTACTTTTTGAAGAAGGACACTTCCACCCCGCATACATATCCAGTGGGTCACCTGGAATACGCCCGCAAGCGGGGTTGGACGCGGCACCAGACTTAATACTATGCATACCGAACTTGGAAACATCATCCACGAAAGGCTGTATGTGCTTTTTAAATTCATCCCTAAGCGTAGTTACAGAAACCCCTTTGCTACGTGGATACAGAAAAGGAATCTCATTGAATATCTAAGCGTAAAGCTAATACTCTAAATTTTGCGCAGCCGCGAAACACTGACGCGCGGGATTTATAATTTGCTTCTATCCCGGCCCTTCTGCCAGAAGGTTGCTTATCGCTGGAAGGGCAAAAACCTCTACCAAGAACGGCTTAAACTGACATTCCTGCGTAGAAAAGGCCAAAATTACGACGAGAGCCATTCTGGAATGATCAAGGTTCCGCGACCGCCACATGATGTCAGGTGACAGACGGAATCGACTACGAGGCTGATTGGGGGATATATCCAGTTATTCTCGCAACTCCAGTCTTGCACCAAGGCGTCCATCCCATTAGAGCCAGGAGGAGTGAACCTCGAGTTAAATCGCGGGAGCTGAGCATTGTAATAAGTTGCAAAACGATCGATGGTGTGAAGACTCCACTTAGCATCCACTAGGCTGAAAACAGATCGGTTCAGAGACCAATCATCCCTATCGACAAACCTACTGAGCTGATCAGCTTTCTCATTCAGTGGTCTGGGGATCCACTGCGACTCGAGTGATAAATCCCGTGCAAAACAAAACTGAAATATAAATAATGCAACCGAATGAAGGTGCGCGTTAGAACTAAAAAACCGTCGTCAAGATATACAAAGTAGGTATGCCCCATGGAACGCCAGCGCTTCAGCAACGGGCGCAACAATTTGGTAAAACACAATGACAAGCGCTACTAAGGCCGAAAGGAAAAACTTGAGCACGCCATTGATTGACCACACAAAGTCGAGATACGCTTGATGCTCTGAGCAGATCTCCGCGTGGTGATACCCAGATTTAAGGTCCCATGTAAAAAAACCAGTGGCCTTCCTCTAGGATTTGAGACAAAGAGCGAAGATCTTCATACTTGAATATAAATTTGACCAGATAATTGTTAATGTGTCTTAGATCAATTACTAAACGCAGCTTTTTCCATTCCGCTACTGTTATTGGGTCAACACAGAAGGGAGGAACATTGTGTTCAACGATACAGCCATTAGCTAAGAGCTCAGCTATTGCTTGGGTAACGAATTCTGAATGCCGAAAAGCTGATTTGTTATGAGGCAAAAAAACACGGAGGGGGGGATACTCCGTAAAGGAAACCTGAACCCACGCCGAATAACGTCTAAAACAAACTATTGAAGGATTACGACGGCCTTTAACCCCATTGCTGTTGTTCCGAATATTGAACTCGTTAAAATTTCCAAAAAACAAACAAAAGCCAAAATCAACCGGAAACTAATGATCATCATCCGATACTAATTCAACAGCTAGCCATTCCCGACGAGAAGTGCTTCTCGATGAATCAGCGGACTTTGAGCTTGAGTACAAGGCACTTAAATAACTCTCCACACTATAACACAAACAAGTCAAAATTAACTGCCGCTACGGATGCGTTCTCAGACCCGAAGGATGAAAACCCAATTACTCAACACTTATATACTGCTATTCAAACAACTCAACAGCGAAGTACTCCTTAATGAACACAAAATGCCATTCAGAACGTGCGGAAAAGAAATATCTACTCAACTTCGTTAGGCAGATATTTTGATATTTCGGGGGTATTTATCTCCATTTCCTAAGTAATTCATGATTTGTCTCATATAGTAACTGTGGCTTTGCTCGTTTTCAGGGCACTGCTTGACGTGTTACCAGTGTATGAGTGCCAAGAGTTGGGGTGACTGTGGAAGTGAAACGAAGAAACAAACCTGTGGGCAAGGATGGTCTACATGTGCTAAGTTTGAACAAAAAATTCAAAGTTGGGGCGGAACGTTATATGCCAAGGGTTGTACTTACAATGAACAGTTGTGCAAAGCTGTCGAACATGAGGATGTATGCTCGTCCCCAAACAAGTGTTCTGTTTACTGCTGCAGTGGAGATCTGTGTAATGGAGGATCACTGCCAACGGCCAGAACCATTACGTTTCTGGCATGCGCATTTGTAGTCTTTCATCTTTTCGTTTAGTTCATTGATTAAGGAACTGCTTTTGTAGACAGGCCGAGTCGTAATCAACTAGCGTTTTAGAATTTAGACATTTTACCTAACGTTTACAAAAAGAAAAATTTTAAAATCTCAAAAAGCGTCCGACTTAATTTGGAAAACGTATTTTCAAATAAAAGTTAATAAATCAGGAGGGTGTCATAATCTCGTAAATGGGGAACAAAGTGAATATTCGAGGCAATTTCATGTTATTTGATGTTATTTGCCTATTTTGTTTACATCACGCTCTTGCCAAAATTCAAACGTGAAAGTTCTCTGCTAGTGGAAAGTCATTTCTCATGGATAAAAAACAGAAATCAAAATTAGCGTGGAGTCCCTGGGCAAAGAAAAAGAAAAAAAAACAGTCTCAAAGAGGAGAGAAATGACACTATTTTTTCAGGAAAAAAAACCAGTCCTGGCACTTCTCTCCACGCTGGCATCCAAGTTACGAACAAAGAAGTCGCCATCAAATCTATATTTACCGTATATAAGGTGAAACACGAAGCTTTCTTTCAATAAGCAAGTACCGGTCTTGATACAGAACAGCCAATCGCCTCGAATCGAATGAAATCCTGAATAAACTTACCCAAGGGAACTCATTTCAGTGATACGGGTATTATCTATAGAGATATCGATTATAAAGTTCTGGATTCATCTACGCAACTTACCAGACTGATATTGCAAAACAATACTTATTCCTCTCCGAAGAATTGGCTGATAGAAACCTCTAAAGTTTGACGCTGACAATTAATAACTTATTGAAAAGGTGTGATCCAAGTTCTATAAACTTGAACAATAACGATACAAATATGAGAACTACTCATTTAAAGTTAAAGAGGAAGATCTATGAGGACCACCAATTAATGCTAATTAACGCAAACAGAAAATTAGACTTTTACTCCTCATTCAAAAAAGACACTAAGAAAATAGAATTCTTAGATCTAATAAACAATCCACAACACAAAACTGCCATTAATAAATTCCGTCTAGGCAATCATAAAGTGCACATTGAAACGGGAAGATACACGACTCCAAAGACCCCAGTCAATCCGGCAAAGAATCTGTTCTTTCTGCCATTTAAATGAAATTGAAGATGAAAAACATTTATTTTTGTGTTGTCCTTTGTATGATAGTTTTCGATTAGAACTTAACAACAAAATCGCAAGAAAGTATCCTTGCTTTGAAAACTTTGATCACAACTCTAAAGTATTATTCCTTTTTAATAACGCTGATCCGTCTATATGTAGACTCATTTCTGCTTTTATATTCCAAATAATGAATATCAGACAAGAAGTTCTGTTAAAGACGAAGTGATGTTAAATAATTATTGTTACTTATTCTTACTTAGGTAATGCCATGTACTACTTATGGAAGTACCTAATAAAGTTGTTGTTGTTGTTGTTGTTGTTACTACTTAAGCTGTCTGTCGATTAGCTGTTTTGCTTTTCAGCATTTTCTCCGGCTTTCATTTTTGCCGCGGGTTTTTTTCTTTGACAATTTTTTCCATTACTCAACGTTCAACAGAGCGAGATAAAAAAAAACGTGACTGCTATGCGATACTTTTCCCGAGAAAATCTTGATACATTGTCATTGACGCAAGGATTAGGAGGAGGCGAGATAATCTGTTGGTGTGGCGCTAGTTCTTTAGAAACCTTTAGGAGCTAAAATCTCGCATTTGATTTGGAGAGGAATACATCCACTTTGAGCGAAGTTATAGGGCATGTAGATTTGACCGATTTTCGTGAAATTTTGGCAAAACATTCCTGGGATAATGACGAACGAAAGCGTGTCAGGAAATTTTGATTTTTGAAATATTTTTCACGTTGTGTCCATTTACGCAACACGTTTCGCATTTTTTGCGCTACGCTAACTTTAGATGCGGATATCTAGACAACCAATCAGAATATCGGGGGTTTTTATTAAAATGTCATGGTAGTTTTATGTAAGGGGCCGATCATTTAACTTTTGAGGGGGGTGGGTGATTTTAAAAAAAATTTCCTCCAAGCGCATGTTGGAAGAAAAAAATTGCATGCAGTCCAAATGTAACAGAAGAAATGTACCAAAAAATCGGAAAAAAATTACCCTGCACAGCAGATTGCTAGAAAAAAAATCTGTTGATGACAAGAAATCACCCACCCCCCCCCCTCAAAAGTTAAATGGTCAGCCCCTACGGGTCTGTTCCCAGCTACTGATAACGATTCGAGTTATAGATGCACTTGGGAAGTGCAAGAAGCTAGAGTTGCTTTCTCCTGCGCCTCAATTAAATCCTAGTTGAATAGTTACATCATAGTTTTGCAGCGCTGGAGATACGAAGACTTCGGGCGTTGATAAAGAAAATAAGCTCAATGAAGTTTATGGGAAAATGTACAGGATTTCATTGGATCATGATATTTTGAAAGATCATGGAGCCTTTTTTCCGAGAGCTCTTTCTGATGAGCTTCTCTTCGAGCTCAGGCTTGCACCTGCTGGTAGTGTTGTGAAGGAATCCGACCCAACAAAACTTTATTATAAATTGACTCACATCCAGCTTGAGTATGAAGTCATTCACAGCCAAAAACTCGCTGAGGAAGCGTAGATGATAGCGCTATTTATGCAATAGCGAAAATCTACTGCGAAGGATCGTGCATTATACGTATTTAATACCGCAGTTCCAAATATATAAACTTCATATATTCATTGTATCTGATTTTATCATCACGGGTTAATTACGAATCAACTTAACGGCCTGCTCCCAGTTGGCTTGTTAACTCAATTGGTAGAGCGCTGCACTAGTATCGCAGAGGTCAGTGGTTCGAATCCCGTACAGGCCTGATTTTTTTTCAGGTCTGATTTTCGCTATTGCATAAATTGCGCTATCTACTGCGAAGGATCGTGCATCATACGCATATTATAAATGGATGCAATTATTTGAATTTCTCACAGAGAGAATGAACCACCAAACCGAGCTTTATTAGCCACCATCTTGAAAGAGGTCAAAGAAATAGACCAGATTCAAAATGATTCTCTTTGTACCGAAAGAAGAATTCTAGGTATGTTCAAACGGGGATTGTTTGGTCAAATAAACACAATTTGTCTTTATCTTTGGATTTATTTTAGATGAGGCAAGTGCCCCATCTTGCCCCTTGCTCACTACAGCCCTGAAAACTGACAATCTTTTTTATATAACTGATCTTGGCACACCTACCTTTCCTTTCAGATGCTATTTCTCAAAACTTTGCTTCATCAAAGAAAAGAAGACGACAGGAAGAAAATGGTACCTACGAGCAGTATCAGAAGGAGCAAAAGTAGCGCCAGAGAATTAAAAGGGTAAAAAAGTTGTTTGGCTCTTTAACACTCAAATATCTTATCAGCTTGTATGTTTGAATAAATTTCAGAAGGTTTGAATTTAAGTTTGATCTAAAAACTGGTTAAGGTTCAAGTTACTGTAGATCTGGTGATAAAAAACTTTTTATGCCAAGAACAACTCAAACCAGTGACACTGAGGTTCATTCAAGGGCTTTATAAATGTTTTATTGTAGGAGTTGCTCACCATTCAGTATTGTAAAACTTCTTTCACATTTTCCCTTTTAGAAACTGGATAAGAGACTCAAAGTGGCAACTGAAGAAGAGAAGAGAGAACCAATTTTTGAGGCCCTGCATCCTAGTCTTATCTCCTCAGATGTGTCTGATGAAGAAGACCCCACATCAGTGGTGACAAGGCCCCATACCTGGAGGATGGAAGAAGTTACCAACTTTTTCCATGTACTAGACCAGAGGTATAAGTCTACCATGACGAATGAGCAAAAGAGGCAGTCAGTGAAAAGAAGGGTTGGTAGACCAAGTCATAGAAATAGTGGGGAGACCCAGAAAAATTGCACTGGGCCACCACTTTATTAATCTAATTTAATTTTAGCATACAGTCATTCAACTCTCTTCTAGGGACCATCTCCTACAAACTTGCTATATTTTTACCCAATGATACAGATAATGTAGGTCTGCCATCTCCATTCTTTTATTCTCTCTGAATTAAGCTTTTAATTTGACAATTTGCTGATTTCAGTTTTTTCACAAGAAATCACCTCATTTGGCAAATTTAAAGTGAGACTGCTGTACAATCATCGTCAATTACAAGAGAGTTTGGAGACTGTAAACACATACATGTCTAACATGTAATATTTTGAGCAATTCAAGTTATTGAGCAGTCTACATTTAAG
This sequence comes from Stylophora pistillata, assembly GCF_964205215.1. Lineage (NCBI taxonomy): Eukaryota > Metazoa > Cnidaria > Anthozoa > Scleractinia > Pocilloporidae > Stylophora > Stylophora pistillata. The sequence continues at coordinate 832,394 of NC_142519.1, forward strand.
TTATTGTCAGTGGAAAGTGAATTCAGTTTCTAGAAATTTCCCTTCCTTGACCACTATTTGGCACTTATGTTCAGGATTGAATGCAGGTGTTTTTTAGCAAATAATTCACATGTACGAATGGATTTTTGAACATTAACACATTACTTCATATTTGACGGAATTGTGCATTTGAGTGAACTTCTATCAGTGAGGACAATTACCATGCTCATTTTAAAGAGCCCAAAATCCTGGACAGAACTGCTATTTTAGAGGAAGCTACAATTTTCATTCTCTCTTTTATAGTTCTCTTGTTCTCCATCAGATTGAGTAATGTCTCAATTTCAAACATCAGAAGTGTTTCAAATAGATTTGTTGCAGGCATAAGATTAAATGTAAGGTGACATTCTCAGCATGTTGCCTTGATTCCCTCGGCACATGAAGGTCACCTAATTATTTTTTCTTCAAACACTTGACACTCGTTTTTGCAAAATGCCTATAATAGAAGTTTAAATATGTATCTAGATATCAGTTTTCTGGTAATAGTTTGTATATATTGCACATAATTTTTCAGACAGTCATCCTTCCAATTTTATCGTATGAATTGTACTGGAACGGTTAAGTTTTGCTTCTTTTTGGCTTTAGACAGAGAAATATGTTAAGTAAAATAAGGCTAAGAAACATGATTGTTATCAGGCTCCATTTTGGACTCTGAATAAATTGTACCGCTAACGTCATTGTGCATTAATAAACTTGACGATAATTATTAAAGGAGTGCTTATCCTGTCTGGGAGAGGGAAATAGGACAAAATGCCTTGAGAACCTGCAGTAGAGTTCGAGTCCAGGAAGTGAAGTTTGACGAACGTTGAAGTTGAAGTTCATTTATTTGTTTAAGCAGGTTGATTAGTTGGCAGCTGTAATAGCTGATGTGGACCTGCTGTCCTAACCCACCCAACCCACCCCAGGGGAGGACATTCATCACACATTAATCTCGTGTGTGGGAAATTAATGTCTCCTGCCCCAACCCTGCAGGAGACGGGACCTCCATTTATTCGTCCCTATCCGAGAAGACTAGAATATCTAATCATTTCTTGATGTTATAGAAAGGTAGCAAATTCTTCTCAATTATTCTAAGACCCTGAGTGTTGGTCCGGCCGGAGCTCGAACCCTCGACCTCCCGCACGACAGTCCAGCGCTCTATCCATTGAGCTAACCGAGCGGCGGTAAACGCGGGAAAATGCATCCCTCGCACGAATTCACCTTTGCAGAAAATACCGGGGAATGCCTGCTTTCGACAGGTTAATTCCAGTCAACATAACGTTCGAAAGCGCAAAAACGGCTGTAAATGGCAGAATACATGTTGTTTTTCTTAAGTTAACCGAACAACAATGAAAGGTAATACGAACTGCAAACTCTGGAAAACATTATCTTTTCCCGCATTAACACACATTAGCCTTCCCGGAAAATGCGTGTTTTCAGCTGTTAACTCTGATGAATACGTTGTTGTTCACTCGGAAAATGTCAATGAACAAAAGGAAAACACGCTGTTTGCAGTGCGTTAACCGAATGGTTAATGCCGGAAAATGAATTGTTTACCTACATTTATCGCGAAGGAAAACTACCGAATAATGGATCGAATACTGGGATTCACCCATGCGAAAACGTACAGAAAACGTCGGATTTTCCGCAGGCAAAACACGGGTAAACGTTAGTAAATTGCCACGTTTTCCGTGAATTCAACTTTTGTTTTCCGTACGGTGAACGCTACTTTTTTTGCCGTGGCTAGTATCGCAGAGGTCAGTGGTTCGAATCCCGTACAGGCCTGACTTTTTTTTCAGGTCTGATTTTCGCTATTGCATAAATAGCGCTATCTACTGCGAAGGATCGTGCATCATACGTACAATAAGACTTTGTTCGTGACAGACAATCGACTTTCTAAGTTCCATCATTCTGGGAAGAAAGATGCGTATCACTCAAACAATGATAAGTCGGCCCATTACGTGTGACTGGTTAAAAGTTATGACAGATAATCAAATCAACCCTTGTGATTGGTTGGATCTAAACTAATTCTGTTGGCAAAATTAAAGGTGTTCATCAGAAGGTGTTCTGATGAACAAAATGTGTTCAAAATTAAAGGTGTTCCTCTTAGTTCATCAGAAGGCGTCTGACTTTACAAAGCAATCTATTCCTTTGGCGTTCCAAACGAAAAGAAAGGAGAGGCGTTCAAGTTCTAAGATGAAGCTGCCTTTCGTTATCACCTTTTTCCTCTGCATTTCTGTTGGTAAGTTTGAGCTTAACAACCACTTTTTTTAACGGACTAATTTCACTGTTGCTAATTTATCAATCCAAATTAAAGTTTGTGTAACATGCACGCGCTCGGTTCTTCGCGCGCGACGAGAACTAGTTAGTTAATGTCTTACTTTAATTTTCCTTCATCAAATAGTTTTGCTCGGGATTTACTCTTAAGAAGTAGTGTATGTTACTCTGTATAAAGACAACTGAGAGATTGGGCACGATCATTTGGGGAATTCACACATTTTACACTTAGAATCCTGTAAAACATGCAAGATGATTTACATTCCTTATATTCAGCCAGCGCCCATTAATAGCATGAGTAGAACATTTCAGCATGTAAAGAAAATCTTTAGAAAGATATGTAATTCAGATGATGACTAATTCAATGTCAAAATGACGAATTTCAGGATTGTTTGAATGCAGTCTCGTCAATTTTTTTTGCACGCCCTGAGGAAGCATTTTTTAAAATTGAAGGATTCATGATGTGTCTAAAAGAAATGCACGCGCTTCTTAATCAATTCTCCAATTATTTTCTCAGAAGCATCGTGTAGACGAAATTTTGTGGCGAAGGCTACAGAATCCTTTATTTCCAGTTTTATTTGAACAAATACTTGGAGAGGGAACTGTTTTCGCGTAAGCGTAAATTTCGTTATGAGACGGTACATCGCAAGAGATGTTTCGAAACACGCCAGTGGCGCGGATGTTTCATAGAAGATGATGAGGCATGCTAAAGCGAAAACGTTTTAGACTTTTTAGTGGTTATTTCTCGTCCCGGCTTTGTTGCACTGTCGTTGCTGTAACCCATATTGTTGAGGATTTAAAGTCGAAAAACTACAAAGTTACAATGTTGGTGGATGTCCCTCCCGCTTCCTGTACATTTATTTATCTATTTATTTTTTGCGTTACTATGTAAAATGACAGGTCGGTTCGTTGCTATGGGCGAAGGCGAATGTTTTTCAACAGCGAGTCGAGTTGAGTTTTGAAGTATCGCGAGCGAATAAAGTGATTAAAATATACAAATATCGAACCAGCCGAGTACAATTGTCGTTCGTCATCGACATTTGGTCCTTCGAGCCGGATGCTGAGCGAAGTCAAGTGAAAAATCGCCGAGTCAAGCTGTAAGTCACCTGTGTACATGTAACTGCGTGAATTATTATTATCGAGCCGTGTGGTTGAATACTGTGAAGATCCATTCAAGTTGCATTAAGATGAGTGCCTCGAACAAAGGAGAAAACAAAACACCATGACTGTTTACGCCAATTGAGTCCACTACTTCAAGTAAACGTTCCGTTTTAAGAAAGAAATTGCAAGCCGAGAAGTTATCCCTTGAACTAAAAATAGCCGAGGAAACGTTCGCAAATGAGATCGAATTTCTGCGAGCCGAACAACAGCTGCGTGCAAAGCTTTTGGAACTTCAAAAGAAAGCTGAAGAATCAAGATTGGAATATGAGTTCGAAGATGCCATCGCCTAGGAAGAAGGTAAGTCGAATAAAGGCGATATTGATGAAGAGTTGAATGAATTACCTGTAGACGGCGTGAACGATCGGGTCTCGCGCTTAGACCTGGGAATTACTGAAAACACTGTTGTCGAAAAACCCGACAACGAGGAAATTAAATCCATTAAACCAGAGGTCGTTACAGACGTCTCTAGTCAACCCTGTAGAAAGGAGAGATGTGAATCACCTATTGCTAAAGTTCAAGCTGAGTTGAAAACCTGTTCCACAGGAAACCTTAGCATGCAGACGTCGAAGACAAATCAGTTGTTTGAGAAAATACTGCCAGCCTTTGTGAAAATCGTTAAACCAAATTTGCAGAAATTTAATGGAAATCCACTAGAGTACTCAAAACTTAAAGCAGCGTTTAACGTTGAAGTAGATAAAAGGGAGGTTTACGATGCAACAGAGAAGCTTAAATTTCTGCTAGATTCTGTGGAAGGAAGTGCAAGATCATGTCTAGCGAAATTCATGCCAGGTTCAGACAAACGTGGAAGATGGAATTTAATCCTTCAAAGTGTAAGATCATGTGTTTTACAACCAAGAGAGATCCACCAAAGCGAGAATACGTATTTTGTGGACAAATCCTAGAAGAAGTGGAATCTCACCCTCATCTGGGGGTAATGCTCGATAACAAAATGAGGTGGTCACCACACATTGAAACAATCACATCTAGGGCAAATAAGGTCCTGGGACTTATCAAGCGAAACCTGTGGAATTGTCCAAAGTCAGTGAAAGAAACCGTGTATATGACACTTGTGAGGCCAAAACTCCAGTATGCCTGTAGCGCATGGGACCCACATTGCCAGAAAGATAGAGCCGCTCTAGAAAGGGTACAGCGGAAAGCAGCCCGCTTTGTCACTGGAAATTACGATCGAACAACGAGCGTGACGGAAATGCTGCAAGACCTACAGTGGGACACACTTGAAACAATGAGAAGACATGCAAGGCTCTCCACTATGTACAAGATGTGCCACGGCCTCCTAGATGGGGATTGGGGGGATTATTTGATAACAAACAATGAAAGGAGAACCCGAGGAAGCCATGATTTTAAATTTATTGTACCGAAAGGACAGAAAGATATTTTTAGAATTTCTTTTTTCCCCAGGACAATAACTGAATGGAACAAACTCCCAAAAGAAATTGTTTCCAGCCAATCCCTCCGTATTTTTAAAAACAAACTAACTTAAATTTATTTATCGGTAGTTTTAAATAGTTTTTAATAATTTTTAATAGTTTTTAATAGTGTTTTATATTTAGTATAGTTTCACTTATTATTATCTTAGAGTTGGCGTGATGTCTTAAACGATTTTGCCGACATAACGATATTAAGATTTAGATTTAGATTTAGACAAATACGAGGAGGCATGGACTGCGCTTCAGGAGCGTTTTGGCCGTGTAGACACAGTTGTGTCAGCTGGAAAGAAGCGTACAGACCAATTTCCGACCATAGTGAAAGAAAATAGTATGCAGATCAGGCAGTATCAAGAAATAGTTTCTGAGTTGATAGGCGTTTTCAAGGAGTACGACTTCCTTCATGTGCTTAAATCGCAAGTCCCTGAAGCAATTGTTGCTAAACTACATGCACGCCTTTGCTGTAGATGGGCCGAGTTTGTTGAAGGAAAACCAAAGTTGTCAACGTCGGATTCATTTGCAAATTGGCTGGAAAAAGAGGCAAAAATCAGTGGGTCCAGGCAGCGGTGGATGCCAGAGAAGAGAGAGTGGAAGCGTTTAGATACATCTAAACTTGATAGGCGTAGGTCAGCTGACAAATCACAATCTGGGCTGTTTGTAGGAGCCACAGGAGAAGCTTTACGCACCAGCTGTCGAACTAAGAGGTGCTCAATTCACCAGTCCACTAATCACACTTTGCAGGAGTGCAAAAGGTTTAAAGGAATGTTGCCTAACGAAAAGGTGAAAGTTCTTGAGGAACACAAACTCTGCTTATGTTGTCTATTACCTGGTCATCGTGTGAGTAAATGCCGTAGTAGGAATAGATGCAAAGTTGAGAACTGCGACATGCGTCATCATACCCTCGTACATGAAGTCGACTTGAAATTTATTGAACGAGCAAAAACGAAACGTGAATCTGAACGAGTGCCAGATGTTGAAAGAGATCCTCCACAAGTATCCTTGGAAAGTGAAGACTCATCACCGTGTCAGTCTGTGGAGCCCCACGAAGGGTACCGCCAGTCAGCGTACGTAGGTTGTGAAGCTGGTGGTCGTGCTTTTGTTGAAGTACTTCCCATAGTTGTCTTTGGAGAAACACGAAGACAACAAGTGATGGCATTGCGTGATTTAGGCTGTAACACAACACTAATAGATGAAAGTTTAGCACTCTCACTTGGACTTCACGGCAAAGAAGTAGATCTTGAAATTCAAGGAGTAGATGTGCGTAAGGTGTTTACTTCCCAGCACATCAAGAAATGCCATGTGGCACGAGTCGGAAGAGAAGAAGTTCAGTATTCCTTGCGAGATGTGAAAACAATCCCTGGCCTGAATGGTCCGGATCCGAAGTTGAAGTGGTCAACAATCAAGCAAGAGTATCAGCACCTGAAGGACTTAGACTTACGTGACACCGACACAGGTCCAGTGCAGCTCATAATTGGAACTAACAACTCTGATTTGATTCTACCAAAACAAATTGTTAAACCCTCTGGTCAACCGGAAATTGACAGATTACCTTATGCGATTGAAACCCTACTTGGATGGGCGGTGACTAATTGGTTACCTGGTGAGCGAGGAGTAGTTTCTCCGTACAATGGGTTCAAGGTATACGAAAGAAGTTCAGTTGAAGGTGAGGAGCTGAAGCAGCTGGTCGTGGCTTAGTCAGAGATAGAAACGTTAGGTGTGGTGAAGCTAGCAGATCCAACTCGTTCAATTGAGGATAAGCGAGCATTGTCACTAATGGAGAAGACCTTTAAGAATGCGAATGAAGATGCATACGATTCAGGCCTACTTTGGAGGGAAGAGGAACCGTCTCTACCCAGCAATTACGAAATGGCAAAGAAGAGGCTGCAATCCCTAGAGAAGAAGTTTGAGTGCTGTCCTGAGGTCAGAGAGAGATATGCAAAATCGATCCAGGATGACATTGAGAAAGGCTATGTGAAGAAACTGAATGAAGAGGAAGTACAGTGCGATAGTAAAGTGAATTGGTACTTACCACACAGATTTGTCATTAACCCCAAGAAACCTGATCGTCTCAGAAGAGTTTACGATGCATCTGCAAAATTAATGGGACAAAGATCTATACAGGGCCAGATCTTCTGTCCTCTCTGTTTGGAGTCTTCCTCAGGTTTTGCGAAGGAAGAATTGCATTGGCTGCTAATGTGAAAGAAATGTGCCATATGCTTCGCCTCCCTGACCATGACAAGCCGGCGATGAGATTCTTATGGAGGGACTCTCTGAGAGAAGAACTGAGTGTATATCAGTTTGAGAGAACAGTGTTTGGAGAAGTGTCTGCACCATCCAGAGCGAACTATGCTATGAGGCGAAATGCTGATGAGAATGGCAGAGAGTTACCTTTGGGTGTGAAAGCAGTCTACAAGCACTTTTATATAGTCTATGCTCCATTTCCATTGGTCCATCATTAATTGACAGATGTCATAACTATTTTCACTCGTTCTAATCATTTTATTCCTTAACTTTATTCAGTTCTTGGGACTCGTATACACTCGCGGTAAGACATTACCACTAACAAATGTGACAGTTTAAAACAGTTTATTAGAGTGATCATTCTGTCGACACTCTTTCCTTCTCTTCCTCTTTCCTGCTCCTGCGCGCGCGTCCGGAATACGGTCGCGTAGCGACCGTGGCAATGTTTCCACGTTTTAGTCTTGTTTCGTCACATGTAAAGCAAGTCCATATCATATGAGCTAAATAAGTCTTTGGATTATGCTCCTTGTAAATCTTCCACTCGCTTTATCACATATAGATGTCGAGGTTTTGTGTAAAACGTGCTTGTATATAGGTACTTGCTATGTTGCCTCTGTTTTACCGCTTTTATTTTGTGTTTAAACGGAGTATCCAAGAACGGTTTGATTGTATTTATCTTCTCTTCCACTTCTATGTAGGGATGAGTTTCAGTGAGATACACCACTTGTCTCATTGGATGAAATCGAACTTTCTTCATCATCACTTTGGTCCCACGTATGATCATACCATTCCGACTCAAAGCCGCTCTTATACACCCATTGCTAGATTTCCATTGGTCTATCATTGATTGACACACGTCATAACTCGGTAACAATTTGGACAGACAGGTCTTTGACTTTGATCCGAAAACATGTAAGAATGCTATGACTTGATTAAAATTTGATGGTCAGATAATCATGATACAGTTACAACGCCTGCTGGCATTCCGTATTTTTCCCCGGTTTGTCTGCTCTATGGTTCATTTTTCCCGAGAAATGGAAATGTTCATGAGCATGGTGCTGCGTTTTTGAATACCCTTTTCGTTCGATTTTTTTTTTAAGTTTTTTTTTAAACGGGAGATTTAATTATTTCTCTTGGAATCATTGTCATTGAATTGCGTCGATGTATCGTTATTTTCCTCACTTGCGGAATTTTGTAGAGAATTTAAAACACTTTCGTCACTGCTAGTGATCACACTCGCGCGTTACATTTTATTTTTAATTAAGATTTGAACTAAAGTAAACATTTTTATTGAGAAAAAAGCTATTGCATGTCTACACTTCGAACGGACCATTGTTCACTTTCAGAGAATTTTGAATACTCATGTTATCACCATCCGAACTCTTTTCATTTTATTGGAGTGGGATGAATTATTCACATCCCATCATAGGGTTTAGGCGGAAACAAACCACTTTTATTCTCGAATTTTTTTTTACACGATACGAATGCTAATGACATCTTGAAATCACTTTAACCATTGGAAGCATGAGTCACCATCTTGCATTCTATTGTTTCCATTGTTTGTTATGTTTGACTGTTTGGGGTTTTATTTTGATTTTGATATGGGAATAAGTGGGTTAGGGAATTGGGCTTAGGGTGAGTGTTAGGGGTGTGGTTGTGTGTGAGTGTCCGCAATAACCCATGTTCGAATCCTGGTCACGACAATTTTTTTTTTCCTTTTATTCTAAAATGAACGTTTTTTGAATATTCGATTTATCTTGAAATCATTTTCCCTAAGGGAGGATTAATCACCATCTTAGGTTTCATTATTTTTATTGTTTTTTCCTTGGATTTTCTAATAACCTTATCAAAATTATGAGATTACTTTAGGATTGACAGCAATATAATGTTGTCTTTCGACCATATTTGTCATCAAGGTATGACCAGTTCACGGCATTCAGCCCTCTTTGTCTGAAAATTCACGTGTCCGCAAGAAAAAAATGATATTTAGTCTGAAAGTTCTACCTCTTCATCCCATTCGTGACTGTCAAATATGTGTTCCACGTAATTATGAATGGACTTCATGATTTCGTTCCTGTGTAATTGATATGTTTCATCATTTTTAAATTGTTCGTTTGGATATGTCTCCTTGGATTCTCTAATCACTTTATCGAAATTATGAGGCTTCATATAAGCTCGAGCATGCCGCATCATTCTCCTCAAAGAATCCTCATCTGCATGCGAAATAATATCCAAGATGCTTTTTATCTCCACAATGGCAACTTTTGGATTGTCCACAATGTAATGTTGTCTATCGACCCTATTCATGGCCATCCTTTGCTTCTGAAACTTCGCGCGCGTATACTAGTTTTGTATATTCCAACACGGCTTTAAATATCTGGTTCCTCTTTTCAACTAGTTCACCCGTTTCGTAGTCCGAACAAGGTCCTTCTGGATCTTGGTAGTACAATTCTCCTCTCTTTATAATTCGCTCTAATGTGTCGGCGTCTGCAACTCTAGCAATGCTTTCCAATATTTCGTTCATGTAGCTGAGACCGAGATCGGTAGAAATCATCTCTCTCTCTTGATTTTTGAATGTAAGAAAAAAAATTCTACGAAAACACTGCTCTTATTTGACACCGTCTACACCGCTTTCAACTTAGGTATGACCTCCTATTGGATTTGGCCATGCGTTGACTTCTCTGACCGTCTCGTCAAATAATTTATCAGATCTTCTTCTGGTTACAGCACTGAGTACAATAGTTCTGATGACGAGCAATGATTGACACTATATTAATTGCAATACAATTTGATTTAGCTTAATTTACACCTTGTATCTAGATGTGACAATAAACACTTTGTTTTTGTTACCACATTTTTTGTGAGTGTATTCCTTATAAACGGTACCATATGGGTACGATAACCTTTTGGGATTCTTATAAATACCTCTTTTGCTTATAGTAATATTCGGTTAGGTTAGCATGCCTAACCCGCGATACCCAAACGCGTAATATAGGGTCCGTTCAATTTTTTAATCTCTCCACCATCTTGGACTCTTTTGTTCCCTTTGTTTCCGACGCCATCTTGGATTCTTTTATATTTATTTCAGACGCCATCTTGGATTTCATTGTTCAGTTACTTTTTAAATCATAAACCCTAACCCTAAAATATCCCTCGTATACCTACGCGACTTGAATAATTATCCCTAAAAACCCCTCGTACACCTACGTCACATGAATATATTAACCCCCATACCCTTAAAGCACCTCGTACACCTACGCTACGTGAATAAATTAACCCCGGCCGAGTCACTCGGACCCAGACCCTCTGGTTTACGGTATAAAGGCGACGTAAACTACTGCGAGCGTGTCAGGGTGGCTTGAAAAAACCTGTCCTCAAAACTTCTTGGGGAAACAAGGGCAGGAAATCTGAGACGGGCCAGGCACAACTCTCGTCGCCCGCCAGGACTACTACGTTAAATATACACTGGAAAAGCAAACTACAACTACGAACAATAATATACGTGAACAATGAAATCAAAGCAAAAGTGCTTTTGACACGCTTAAAAAGTCATCAGACGTGTGCTTAATATACCTACTTTTTGAAGAAGGACACTTCCAACTCACATACATATTCAGTAGGTCACCTGGAATACAACCGCAAGAGGGGTTGGACGCGGCACCAGACTTAATACTATGCATACCGAACTTGGAAACATCATCCACGAAAGGCTCTATGTGCTTTTTAAATTCATCCCCAAGCGTGGTTACAGAAACCCCTTTGCTACGTGGATACAGAAAAGGAATCTCATTGAATATCTAAGCGTAAAGCTAATACTCTAAATTTTGCGCAGCCGCGAAACACTGACGCGCGGGATTTATAATTTGATAATTTGATTTATAATTTATAATTTCTATCCCGGCCCTTTTGCCAGAAGGTTGCTTATCGCTGGAAGGGCAAAAACCTCTACCAAGAACGGCTTAAACTGACATTCCTGGCGTAGAAAAGGCCAAAATTACGACGAGAGCCATTCTGGAATGATCAAGGTTCCGCGACCGCCACATGATGTCAGGTGACAGACGGAATCGACTACGAGGCTGATTGGGGGATATATCCAGTTACTCTCGCCACTCTAGTCTTGCACCAAGGCGTCCATCCCATTAGAGCCACGAGAAATGAACTTCGAGTTAAATCGCGGGAGCTGAGCATTGTAATAAGTTGCAAAACGATCGATTGTGTGGAGACTCCACTTAGCATCCACTAGGCTGAAAACAAATCGGTTCAGAGACCAATCATCCCTATCGAAAAACCTACTGAGCTGATCAGCTTTCTCATTCAGTGGTCTGGGGATCCACTGCGACTCGAGTGATAAATCCCGTGCAAAACAAAACTGAAATATAGATAATGCAACCGAATGAAGGTGCGCTTTAGAACTAAAAAACCGTCGTCAAGATATACAAAGTAGGTATGCCCCATGGAACGCCAGCGCTTCAGCAACGGGCGCAACAATTTGGTAAAACACAATGACAAGCGCTACTAAGGCCGAAAGGAAAAACTTTAAAGGCAAAATACTTGAGCACACCATTGATTGACCACACAAAGTCGAGATACGCTTCATGCTCTGAGCAGATCTCCGCGTGGTGATACCCAGATTTAAGGTCCCATGTAAACAACCAGTGGCCTTCCTCTAGGATTTGAGACAAAGAGCGAAGATCTTCATACTTGAATATAAATTTGACCAGATAATTGTTAATGTGTCTTAGATCAATTACTAAACGCAGCTTTTTCCATTCCGCTACTGTTATTGGGTTAACACAGAATGGAGGAACATTGTGTTCAACGATACAGCCATTAGCTAAGAGCTCAGCTATTGCTTGGGTAACGAATTCTGAATGCCGAAAAGCTGATTTGTTATGAGGCAAAAAAACACGGGGGGGGATACTCCGTAAAGGAAACCTGAACCCGCGCCGAATAACGTCTAAAACAAACTATTGAAGGATTACGACGGCCTTTAACCCCATTGCTGTTGTTCCGAATATTGAACTCGTTAAAATTTCCAAAAAACAAACAAAAGCCAAAATCAACCGGAAACTAATGATCATCATCCAATACTAACTCAACAGCTAGCCATTCCCGACGAGAAGTGCTTCTCAATGAGTCAGCGGACCTTGAGCTTGAGCACAAGGTACTTAAATAACTCTCCACACCATAACACAAATAAGTCAAAATTAACTGCCGCTACGGATGCGTTCTCAGACCCGAAGGATGAAAACCCAATTACTCAACACTTATATACTGCTATTCAAACAACTCAACAGCGAAGTACTCCTTAATGAACACAAAATGCCATTCAGAACGTGCAGAAAACAAATATCAGCTCAACTTCGTTACGCAGATGTTTTGATATTTCGGAGGTATTTCTCTCCATTTCCTAAGTAATTCATGATTTGTCTCATATTGTAACTGTGGCTTTGCTCATTTTCAGGGCACTGCTTCACGTGTTACCAGTGTATTAGTGCCAAGAGTTGGGGTGACTGTGGAAGTGAAACGAAGAAACAAACCTGTTGGCCAGGATGGTCTACATGTGCCAAGTATGAACACAAATTTCCAATTTGGGGCGGAACGTTATATGGCAAGGGTTGTGTTCCCAATGAAAAGCGGTGCAAAGATCACGAGAAATGCTCGTCCCCAGACGAGTGTTCTGTTTACTGCTGCAGTGGAGATCTGTGTAATGGAGGATCACTGCCAACGGCCAGCACCATTACGTTTCTGGCATGCGCATTTGTAGTCTTTCATCTTTTCGTTTAGTTCATTGATTAAGGAACTGCTTTTGTAGACAGGCCGAGTCGTAATCAACTAGCGTTTTAGAATTTAGACATTTTACCTAACGTTTACAAAAAGAAAAATTTTAAAAGCTCTAAAAGCGTCCGACTTACTTAGGAAAACGTATTTTCAAATAAAAGTTAATAAGTCAGGAGGGTGTCATAATCTCGTAAATGGGCGAACCCCCTAACTGAATATTCGCGGCAATTTCATGTTATTTGATGTTATTTGCCTATTTTGTTTACATCACGCTCTTGCCAAAATTCAAACGTGAAAGTTCTCTGCTAGTGGAAAGTCATTTCTCATGGATAAAAAACAGAAATCAAAATTAGCGAGGAGTCCCTGGCAAAGAAAAAGAAAAAAAAAAACAGGCCCAAAGAGGAGAGAAACTGACACTATTTTGTCAGGAAAAATACCAGACCTGGCACTCCTCTCCACGCTGGCATCTAAATTACGAACAAAGAAGTCGCCATCAAATCTATATTTACCGTATATAAGGTTAAACACGAAGTTTTCTTTCAATAAGCAAGTACCGGTCTTGATACAGAACAGCCAATCGCCTCGAATCGTATGAAATCATGAATAAACCTACCCAAGGGAAACTCATTTTAGCGATAAGGGTATTACTTAAGCTGTCTGCCGATTAGCTGTTTTGCTTTTCAGCAGTTTCTCCAGCTTTCATTTTTGCCGCGGGTTTTTTTCTTTGCCAATTCTTCCCATTACTCAACGTTCAACAGAGCGAGATAAAAAAAAAAACGTGACTGCTATGCGATACTTTTCCCAAGAAAATCTTGATACATTGTCATTGACGCCAGGAGAAGGCGAGATAATCTGTTGGTGTGGCACTAGTTGTTTACAAACCTTTATGAGCTAAAATCTCGCATTTGATTTGGAGAGGAATACATCCACTTTGAGCGAAGTTATAGGGCATGTAGATTTGACCGATTTTCGTGAAATTTTGGCAAAACATTCCAGGGATAATGACGAACGAGAGTGTGTCAGGAAATTTTGATTTTTGAAATATTTTTCACGTTGTGTCCATTTACGCAACACGTTTCGCATTTTTTGCGCTACGCTAACTTTAGATGCGGATATCTAGACAACCAATCAGAATATTGGGGGTTTTTATTAAAATGTCATGGTAGTTTTATGTAAGGGACCGACCATTTAACTTTTGAGGGGGGGGGTGGGTGATTTTGAAAAAAATTTCCTCCAAGCGCTTGTTGGAAGAAAAAAATTGCATGCAGCCCAAAGGTAACAGAAAAAATGTACCAAAAAATCGGAAAAAAATATCCTGCACAGCAGATTGCTAGAAAAAAAATTTGTTGATGACAAGAAATCACCCACCCCCCCCCTCAAAAGTTAAATGGTCAGCCCCTACGGGTCTGTTCCCAGCTACTGATAATGATTCGAGTTATAGATGCACTTGGCCGAAAGTGCAAGAAGCTAGAGTTGCTTTCTCCTGCGCCTCAATTAAATCCTAGTTGAATAGTTACATCATAGTTTTGCCTTTCCATTCATTGCAAAAGCTTCTTAAAGCACCACAGGCAGCCCAAGCTCACTACTAGAAAAGCGGACGTAACTCTTACAGTGTTGCGCAACGTTTTACATTTATAAAGGTTTGTATGGGATGTTATCGGTTTGCCTTAAAAGAGAGAAAAAATGTCTTGTTTTGAAATAAAATGGACTTACCTTATTGCCTTGTCGTTTTCTTTGTTGATTACCAGCGTCTCAGGCTATTTTGAAGCGTTTTCGGCGAGTTAGCGCTATTCGGTGTTCAACTGTTACCACAGGACACTTCAATGGGCCGCCCTAGAAGACTGGACTCGAGAAAACGAGAAAACGAGAAAACAACGGAAATCGAGCCTAGACACCACGCTGAGCTCGTGTCTTTCCATTGTTGATACAGGTAATGGAGCGTAAAATGTCTCAAAGCAACAAAACATATTTGAGCCGGTAAGAACTTATAGGTGGATTGCTATGTATATGTTCGGCCGTTCGTCAGCATGAAATTTGCGCTGATTTGTGTTTAGAAGCGGAAAAATATTCGGCTCTAACGGGATTTTCATTACATGTGCTTTGATGAAAAAAAAATTGTTGCGGATCGTTTATGAGACTAATTAAAATTCATGAACAAAAAGGAAGCAAGTCCGGATGATCGAGGGTCCATTGTACTGCTTTACCTTTTGAATGGTTACAATACTGCTCTCGGCCCTTGGTTTGGTTTCTTGCTGGTCCCAGTTGTTCAAAGGGTGACTACCGACGCTTTTCACAGGAGTGAATGTCTGTAACAACCTATACTGTAGAGCGACGGCAATCACTGTCATATGAGACGGAAGAATTTCTTATAGAACGACTGTAATATTTATTTTACCTTCATGGCGTTTGCTTTACACGTGGGTTTTTCTACGGCTGCAGTAAGACCAAAAGCTCAGTTTATCGATTCCTTTCTACTGCTGGGATAACTTTAATACGCAAACATACGCCAGCCGTTTTCAGAGTTTTGTTTATTTTTACACAACTATGTATGTAGTTACAAGAATAGATGAATAGAAACGAACAATTGTAATACTGACAATGAAAATCCTCTGCTTACCAAATGTTGCTTTTCTTACGGAAAAAGTGATGAAAAGGTAGGACATTTTTTTTTCGGCCTTTGCTCTATTAAGTAATACCTATCTTTGCGGTAATATCCTTCTCCTTGCTTTTGGTCAACTTGAGTAACTGTCAAAACATATTGATTGAGTGTGTTGGTTCCACTCCTCTGAGTGGTTCGTTTTAGCCTCTCATTTGACATTGATGATTGACACCTTTGCCCAGCCTTAATGCAGCACTAAAGCTCTACCATATTGTAGTGCTTCAAGAGTGATACTACCCTCTCCAAGCCGAACGATGTGAAGTTGTTTTCTCTTGTTGTTATTCTCCTAAGCTTTTCTGTTGGTAGGAGGGTGACCACTGTTTTCAAAGAAGTTAAGGCGCCACGCTTTATCTAAATATCTTCAGCTAAACCTGGTTTTCGTAATGTTTAAATTAGTTGGCAAAAGTGTCACTTTGCGGCCCGACAAACTTTGCACGTATCTAGCTTTAAACCGTTTGTCAGTGATTTGCGGTCCATGATTAAATAAAGTTTAAAGCCAACAAAGCGTTGAATTGCTTTGCCAGCCTCAACAGTCGTGGCAGTACGGAACAAACGCAGCGAGGTCCGTACAAAAACGACCAAGGGCCAATATACCCCAGTCCGGCTCGAGGTAGCGACCAAAAAGGCTTTCGTGACCAAAGATACACGGCTCATGACCGTGCCCATGAGAACGTTCCGTGTGGCAAACTACGGACTAAGTAAAAACCAATTATATTTTTCGTCGCGGATTGGCTTTCCGTTCACACCTATCCGCAATTTTCTGAAAACACTTTTGAATCCGTGAGACCTTCATGCGACCGATGTTCAAACATCAAGTAAACAAACAAAAGGCTAATATTCATCTCACGCTCAAACGAACAATTGTAATACTGACAATGAAAATCCTCTAACCAAATGTTGCTTTTCTTACGGAAAAAGTGATGAAAAGGTAGGACATTTTTTTTTCGGCCTTTGCCCTATTAAGTAATACCTATATTTGCGGTAATATCCTTCTCTTTGGTTTTGGTCAAAGGCAGAAAA
This sequence comes from Stylophora pistillata, assembly GCF_964205215.1. Lineage (NCBI taxonomy): Eukaryota > Metazoa > Cnidaria > Anthozoa > Scleractinia > Pocilloporidae > Stylophora > Stylophora pistillata. The sequence goes on from NC_142519.1 coordinate 848,993, forward strand.
ATAAATACACCTTACAACGTGGACCTGAATAAATAAAATCTTCATTTACATTTCACGTTGTTTCGTTTATTTATTTTTCTGCATTTGTTGATGGACTTGATAATGTCTATCAAGTTTCAGAGTTTTGGAAGCGCTGTGTCAACATTCAGTGATCTTCTGTAAGACTCTGAATGATAATCCTTCATCATTCATGCAAAGAGTGTCACACAAGGTCACTTAGGGTTACCAAGAGAGGCAAGGGGGGAGGGGAGGGGAGGGGAGGTTTGAAAGCCAGTTGAGCCTTCTTTTGGTGAATATTCTCGGTTCTTTTAGTAATTGATCCATTCGCGTCTGTTTCCACGTGCGATTTTTGGTGAAGACTCAATAGCTTAACGACCAGATATCTGAAAAAGATATAAGGGGACCTCTTAATTCCACTTAGTCTACAGTCGACGTCGAAAAACCTCCTATTGTCTCACTTCCTAACTTGTTGTCGAAATATTAGCCATCACTGACTCTATCACCATCATATATTTGTAAGCTTAAATTTTGGTGAACACCGAATAATTAGGGCGAATAATAAGAGCTTATCTGTACTTATATTTTTCGCGTCATGAAGCTCTTGACGCCATTAGGCTATTCCAGACTTTCCTACTGACCTCGAGGTATTCTGTAACACAGATCCTTCTCGTAACCACGAAAATAACCATCAGCTGCTGGTACACCTCATGACACCTACACACCAATGTAGCAGCATTCCACAATATGGCGGATAGTGATAACACACCACCTTTCGCCGTTCACGAAAATGAATCAGGCGAGAGGAATAAAAGAAGAGACCGGTGCAATTTTTCTCAGTTTGTGCCGAAGAAGATTAGACGTAAGGATCAAAGAATACATCTGATTTAAGTACTACAGTCACCAACTCGACTGGTTAAGATGATAATTTTCGAAAATCCATCTCAGCAGGCGTTGCAACCTAGACCAATTTTGGATGCTTTGCTGGTGAGTCTTAATTTTGCATCTATTAAAAAACATTTCGATTCTGTTTTTTGTACCGTCATTTTAAGCTTAAGCTCTTTTAGCATCTACTCTATAAATTATATTCGGGTGTACCACATGTCAGGAAAAGATCAGGAAAGAAGTCATGGAATTTTAATTTGAGGGCTAGATTGCAGAATACCCGGCCAATCATTTACATGCATTTTGAGTCATGGGAAGTTGGCATGTTAAAAAAAGTCTAGGAAAACTGATGTCTGTAGCAACCAAGACATTTCTCATTCGACAGACTTTTTTTTTTTTTTTCACAGATATATAGAAAACTTTTGTTCAGGAGTTGTGATGAATCACAATGAAAGTAGTATTTTTGTTATTCCCTATTATTTTCTTTCAGATTGGGCTGAAGGTTAAATAATTAATACCTTTTCTAACAACGACTTTACTTGCACTTTTTAATTAAAAACAGATCTCTTACTATATATAGGAGTGTAAATTGTAGAGCAGTTTAAATATTTACAGTGTTATTATTTATTTCTAGGATGTTTCTGATGATGAAATCATAGCAGATGGTGAATGACATTCTGCTTCATTCACTGATCCATGCTCTCTAACAGACCTTGTGCCTGTTATCTCACAGTTTGTGTACATGTTAGAGCTGTTGAATGGCAATGCTTTTACCATCATTAGCAGCAAGATTTCTTTGTTCACTTTTCCCGATTTTGATACAGTTACTGGCAAAGAAATTGCTTGTAAGTGCTTGGGATATTTCTCATAAATGTTAGGGATAAGGCCTAGGGAGAGGCACTCATCATTACTATTCCCAAATCTTGGCAGGCAAGCTGATCATTGGTTATAAGTTAATTTTGTACCACTAATGTTGATCTTTTTTTGTACTGCTGGTATGGTTACAATGTAGTACAAAAAGCAGAGACCACAATTCATGTACTACTAGTAGGTAGACCTTTCCACCTAAACAAGAACTCAAACCTGGGTAGCATTAATACATCAATATATACATGCAATATCCTAATTGCAGACCTTTGGTATTCATAATTACTTTTGATTTGTTTAATATTTTATATCTAATGTTTAATACTTAGTTATATTTTTGGTTCTCTGTACTGTAGTTTCTAGTGCATCTTGTACATGTGATAGGATGATAAACATTCTGTGACTAGGCACAAATGGTTTGTGTTTTGTACCCTAGGGGTGCATCCAAAATGTCAGTTTGTTTATTGGTTAGCACAGTAGCTATGTAGATTACTCATAACTAGAGATAATGTGGTACTTGTGCTTATGCCAAACAAAATCGATCGTTTACCTTATGGCATATTTTTCATCCTCCAAACCCAGGAAGCCAAATATGTGATTGCTGAAAGAGAACCCAGGGATAACATTTGGATCTATCATTGCAAATGTGTTAAAGGCACAAGGCAAACAGATTATTTGCAGTCACTGCCATCAACAGTCACAGGAGATAGTAAGTACAGGCACATAAACTGATAGAAATCATTTACGAAAATGCTCCAGTTCTATTGTTCATCCAAGTCTCAGTATTAAATTGAGTGACAAATTAATTCTAATAATACGTATTGTTTATTAAATATTTCTCACAGGTTTAACTGCCACTAGCTCTGTTTATGAGAGTTGCATACATATTGAAGACACTGAAAAGTTGATGGAAAGCATTGACAGGAAAACAATGTCACCCCTTCACTTGCCAGAGACGCATATTCTCACGATCAGAGTTACCAAGATGAATGATTTTTTGCTTTAGAACATTAAAATTTAGGAATTATTACTAACAGTAATCTTGCTTTTGTCAACATTTTTCTGGTTATTTTTCACTCATCCTAATGATTTTGGTTTAAGTTAAATAATGTTAGAGCATAGTTTGTGTATGTAAACAGCTAGGCCCCCTTGGAGTACAGCTATTTATGAATCTTAGTTAATTATTATATTCTTGGAGAAATGACAAGTGCATCATTTGCTGTAAGTAGCTGTAAACGTCATATTTTTCCATTTGTATGTTATTAAAGTAAAGACTATTTTCAATGGTTGTAGCATTTCCGCAGTCTACTTACTTTTTGTTCTTGCTGTTTTTCTATCTCAGGAGGAATATCATGACTTATTGCCTTTGAATGGGAATAATTTTACCATTTTTGTACATGGAAATAAACAGCATGGAGTAGTTGGCCTCCAGCATTCACAGTTATCACTTACTTTATCTGCGACCACCAGCGTCACAACTGTGAGCATGTAACAAAAGTAGCAGAATCTGAGGATCGAAACAATGAGACACGAAATGCCTAATTTTCTGGTCGATTTCTTTGCTGAGAGAAAAATTCGAGAGTCTACCGATTGTAAAGTCGTTGTTAGAAAAGAGAAGGTATTAATTATCTAAGCTTCAGCCCAATCTGAAAGAAAATAATAAGGAATAACAAAAATACTACTTTCATTGTGATTCATCACAACTCCTGAACAAAACAGTTTTCTATATAACTGTGAAAAAAAAAAAGTCTGTGGAATGAGAAATGTCTTGGTTGATACAGACATCAGTTTTCCTTGACTTTTTTTAACATGCCAACTTCCCATGACTCAAAATGCATGTAAATGATTTGCCGGGTATTCTGCAATCTAGCCCTCAAAATAAAATTCCATGACTTCTTTCCTGATCTTTTCCTGACATGTGGTACACCCGAATATAATTTATAGAGTACATGCTAAAAGAACTTAAGCTTAAAATGACGGTACAAAAAACAGAATCGAAATGTTTTTTAATAGATGCAAAATTAAGACTCACCAGCAAAGCATCTAAATTGGTCTAGGTTGCAACGCCTGCTGAGAAGGATTTTCCAAAATTATCATCTTAACCAGTCGATGCGTATGATGCACGATCCTCGCAGTAGAGAGCGCTATTTATGCAATAGCGAAAATCAGACCTAAAAAAAATCAGGCCTGTACGGGATTCGAACCACTGACCTCTGCGATACTAGTGCAGCGCTCTACCAATTGAGCGAACAAGCCAACTGGGAGCAGGCCGTTAAGGTGGCTCGTACCGGTTTTCATCTTTTTGATGGTTTGTAACTTTGAAAGAATACAACAGAAAGACTGACCAAGGCCAGTTGAACACTTTTACGGGGTTGAATTACACAATCATTGGTTATCCAAAAATAAGTGTCATCTCGTCACTAGCAGTTTCCATGGCAATGCTTTCATAGGCTTATTCAGACGCACTTTTTAGCTTGTGGCTTAAATAATTCGAAAACTAACCCGGTGACCCCCTGATTTTTTTTCAGTGATTGCTTTTTGCACTTGAAAAGGATAATGCACAAAGATTTTTGAAAAATTCTACGGAGCGGAATTTCAGAAAATCTACAAAAAGGGCAATTCTCACACATCACAAATTTCCTTCTGTAGAATTTTCTAGTTTTTTTTCTGATGATTCCTTTCGACGTTATTATCACATTGGAACAATAAAAAGAAGGGGTCACCGGACTTGTTTTCATGCAATAGCTTTCGTGAGTTTAGCAATTTCCACGCGCGTTCTCGCGCATTTAAAAATCTGGATTCTATAAGATCGACATTTGCTCATGATCTGTTTTAGCTACCGCTGACAATTGCGTGTGCTCGCGCGAGCACATACGATCCGATGTTTACAGACGTTTACTGCTAAGAAAATCATTAAACAGCCGTCATAGACAGCCTCCTGAGCTCATCTTAAAAATCCTACACATGACTTCTGGCTGTATCATATATTTTCCTTGAAGTTTCAAAGTCTTCTTCCACTTCAGGTCGATTATCCTTCACTTGAGTTCTTCTTTTTTCGCCGTCGCAAGGTTTCATATCGGTTGAATATTTCTTTTAAATGTGAAGTGAAGCAACCTTTACTTCTCCGAAAATCGCCTTCGTTATCTTAGTTTCTATCTCCTGCATTCACAGTGGCCGCTCAACACATCAAATACAAGCTCTTAGGTAAACTTCTCACAAAAGTAGAAAAAATTCCACGCGCCGCCATCTTTGTTTTGAATTTTCATCTTTTGATCTCGCACGTTTCTCTCGCGCGCGTCACGCAAGAGTGACCTGTTCCCCGCGCGAGGAAACTGGTACGTGCCACCTTAAGTTGATTCGTACTAAGCCCGTGATGATAAATCAGGTACGATGAATATATGTAGTTCATATATTCATCGTACTGCGGTTCTAAGATGAAACTGCCTTTCGTTATCACCTTTTTCGTCTGCATTTCTGTTGGTAAGTTTGAGCTCGACACCCACTTTTTTTTAACGGACCAATTTCACTGTTGCTAATTTATCAATGCAAATTAAAGCTTGTGTAACATGCACGCGCTCGGTTCTTCGCGCGTGACGAGGACTAGTTAGTTAATGTCTTACTTTAATTTTCCTTCATCAAATAGTTTTGCTCGGGATTTACTCTTAAGAAGTAGTGTATGTTACTCTGTATAAAGACAACTGAGAGATTGGGCACGATCATTTGGGGAATTCACACATTTACACTTAGAGTCCTGTAAAACATGCAAGATGATTTACATTCCTTATATTCAGCTAGCGCCCATTGATAGCATGAGTAGAACATTTCAGCATGTAAATAAAATCTTTAGAAACATATGTAATTCAGCTGATGACTAATTCAATGTCAAAATGACGAATTTCAGGATTGTTTGAATGCAGTCTCGTCAATTTTTTTTGCACGCCCCGAGGAAGCATTTTTTAAAATTGAAGGATTCATGATATATGTCTAAAAGAAATGCACGCGCTTCTTAATCAATTCTCCAATTATTTTCTCAGAAGCATCGTGTAGACGAAATTCTGTGGCGAAGGCTACAGAATCCTTTATTTCCAGAACTGCTTGAGAACTTTAACTGAAGTGCTGAAATTGTAGTGATCATCGGAAATTGAGCCTTGAAACGGAGACAAAATGCAGCCCGTTTTGATCGGCTAACCAGCGACTTCGCCCACAATGCACTCTGGTTGAGCGTGGTCTCTTAAGTTTCTCTGTAACCCTAGCGCAGCATTTCCTATTCTATTCAAAACATCCACTTCATGAAATAATGATACATTTTGACACACGTTTCGTGGAGGAGACGTACGAGAAGTGTTACCGAACTAAAATTATAATTTCGATTTGATCTCACCTTGGACTGAATGAAATTATTTTCAATGAAAGATGCAAAGATCATCATAATGAAAACTTTAAACAACCTTTTATTAAAAAATGAAACAGCTTTTCAAAACAAGATGCAAAAAAATTAAACGGCTTTTCATTATAAGATGTTTAACAAGCATGCGTGGTAAAAATTTTTGCTTCAGTACACTAAAAAGAACAAAACTTATGAAAATATTCATAACAACTGCATTAAGCCCTTTCTATAACTACAAAGTTCAACAACAACCAACAAAACTACGTCTTTTCATCCTAATACAGCAAAGCCATCAAAGTGCATGTGATGAGAGCAGCGACGCTGACTTTCTGTAGTGTGGCAGCGTTACACAGGTCTCCAGAACAACAATTTAGTTCACATTTTCCCTTGTCTTTACAGATGTCGAGGGTGCTAAGGTCACTATCGCACATTTCTTTAGTCGTACAGCCTTTCCCATATGCTGCAGCGGATGCACTTTCGTCTTTTACGTCTGCAGATACTTTATAGCAGCGATCGCTAATGGAAGGACAATCTACTTCTTTTCTGATGTCTTTGCAGTCATCCCAGCCTTTGGTGGTCAAACATTCGTAACACTTCAAGCCGTATCCTAAGGAAAAAAAAACATTTTAATGTTGTTGTCACATTGCGTGGTAGCTCTTCAGATTTAGTGCGTGTTGTGAAATGTTATGCGAAATAGTCATGCACGTTAAATAAACAGCTGTATGCTATTCACTTTTATTCAAACAGATGTTTAGATACTATCAAAAGAAAGCAGTGGGCTGTTATCGTGCCCAAGAAAGCCTTAAAAAAGGAGACGAATCATCGAAGAATGACCTCTACAAAACAAAGGGGGAACAAACTACTCATAATAAGCTATCTAAAATATTCCTTCACGAACATTGTAACATTGAGGTTTTTCGTCTTTCCATCTTCAACAAAATGGGTTATAACGGCGACAGTACTTCACAACCGGGACGAGAAATAAATACTATAAAGTGAAATGGTTCCAGCCGTTGCATGTTTCATCATCTTCTATGAAATACCCTCGCCATTGGCGTGTTACGAAACATCTCGCATGAGCGAGATTTACGCTCATGCGAAAACAGTTACCTCTCCAAGTATTTGTTCAACTAAAATGTGGAAATAAAGAATGCTGTAGCCTTCGCCGCAGAATTTCATCTACACGATGCTTCTGAGAAAATAATCAGTGGAGAATTGATTAAGAAGCAGGTGCATTTCTTTCTGACATATCATGAATCAATCACTAAAAATGCTTTCCCATGGCGAGCAAAACATAATCGACGAGCCTGCACTCAAATAATCTTGGAATTCGTCATTTTGATATTCAATATGTCATCAACTGAATTACATATGTTTCTAAAGATTTTCTTTGCCTGCTGAAAATGTTCTACTCACGCTATAAATGGGCGCTGGCTGAATGTCAGGAATGAAAATCGTCTGGCATGTTTTACAGGATTCTAAGTGTAAATGTGTGAATTCCTTAAATGATCGCACCCAATCTTTCAGTTGTCTTAATGCAGAGTGATATACCCTACTTCTAAATAGTAAATCCTGAACAAAACCATTTGATAAAGGAAAATTAAAGTAATAAACTAACAAGTTCTCGTCGTGCGCGAAGAGCCGAGCGCGTGCATGTCACACAAACTTTGCATTGATATTTTAGTAACAGTGAAATTAGTCCCTAGAAAAAGTGGGTGTTGAGCTCAAACTTACCAACGGATATGCAGAGGAAAAAGGTGATAACGAAAAGCAGCTTCATCTTAGAACTCGAATGCCTCTCCTCTTTTTTTCGTTTAGAACGCCAAAAGGGTAGATAGCTTGGTAAAGCAAGACGGCTTCTGATGAATTCAGAGGAGTAACCTTTATTTTCTCCAACAGAACTAAGTTTAGATCCAACCAATCATAAGGGTTGATTTGATTATCTGTCATAATTTTTAACCAATCACACTTAATGGGCGGACTTATCATTGTTTGAGTGATAATAATAATAATAAGTAAGATCTTTTGACAGGGAGCCCACGTCACAAAGTGTGGTTTTCAGTGAGGCCCTGCATAAATCTAACGTAAGGATAACAGAAAATATAACTATGGTTATCAAGAAAAGGATAAAAGGGCATAATCAATAGAAGAGACTACATGTTTTTAACAAGACGTCTAAAAACTGAAAAATAGGAAATGTTCCTAATGCCGTCTGGGAGAGCGTTCCAGTCATCTACTGCATGACAAACAAACCGATGCTGACCCCATGTACGCTTTGATTGTGGTTTACAAATGTTGTTATTAAAACGAGTGTTATAATCATGCATGTCTTTAAAATGATTAAAATTAAAATTCCAATCAATTAGTCCATTCAAGGACTTAAAAACCAAAAATAGACGATGAGATCTTCGTCTTTTTTCCAATGTATCCCAACCAAGTAGATCAAGAGCTTCTGTTGCTGATGAATGCTTTGGCATATCTAAAATTAATTTAGCTGCTTTATTCTGGAGTAATTGGATCTTGTTCATCAGAGTGGTGTTGGATTTATCCCCCCAAGTCACATCAGCATAATCAAGGATTGGCAGCACCATGGCTTTTACAAAGAGTTCCCTTGTATTTCTTGGCATAAGATGTTTTATTCTCTGTAAAACGCCAAGCCTCTGAGACACTTTGGTCTTAATGTAATCCACGTGATCAGTCCAAGTCAGATTCTCATTGATAATTACGCCCAGACACTTGAACGAATTGACTCTGTCTAACTCCTTCTCCTTGATTGTTAATGTGAATTCTTCTAAGGTGTTAAGTTTCCTTGGACCGCCAATGAGCATGAATTTAGACTTCGAGATATTTAGTGTAAGTTTATGCTCGTAGAGCCACTGAGCTAGCCTGTCCAGATCCTGATTCAACATTGAGAAGAGCAGTAGATAGCAGTGTCATCAGCGAATAAGGTGACCGTAGTGTTCCGAAGGACCTTGGGTAGATCGTTGATGTAAATGGCAAATAGTAATGGACCGAGAATAGACCCCTGAGGAACACCAACGGAAACCTTCCGCGCAGGAGAAGAGGCTTGACCAATCACAGTCTTCTGGTAACGAGAGGATAAATAGGAATGGAACCACTCAAGATTCTTGCTGCGTAATCCTAGAGATTTGAGCTTCCCGAGTAAAAGGACATGGTCAACGGTGTCGAAGGCTTTCTTCAGATCAATAAAAACTACACCATTTACTAAACCTTTATCCATATTACTTAGCACTTCATCGGTAAACTGCGTTAGAGCTAAAGCGGTAGATCTTGCACGTCTAAAGCCAAACTGGTTCACAGCAAGCAGATTGTTGGAGTCGAGGTAGCCGTAAAGTTGAGAATGAACAGCTCTCTCAATTACTTTACTGACCGTGGGCAGGATAGAAATGGGACGATAGTTATCTTTATCGGACTTATCACCTTCTTTGAAAAGAGCAGTCACTTTCGCACATTTCCAAGATGATGGGAATTGACCCTTCTCAAAAGAGAGGTTTATGATATCCCTCAGAGGTGAAGCAAGTACATTTGCTGCATCACGGAGTAAACGTGCACTGATGTTGTCTAGTCCTACCGCTTTATTGGTTTTCATTAGGCGCAACTGCTTTTCAACAAAGGCTGACGTCACATACTTGAGAGAGAACGATAAGGTAGGAACTGCATCGTACTGAGTCGGTTTTAAACCACGAAAGGCCTTTGCAAGGCTCTTACCGATGCTTGAAAAGTGATTGTTTAGAGTTTCTGCAATGCCTTTGGGGTCAGTCTGCAATTTTCCATGACCAAAAACTGCATTAATTTCATTGTTGTTAGAGGGAAGTGTCTCTTTAATTGCTTTCCACATCTTGGAGCTGTCACCTTTAGCATCTTCTATCAGCCGACAATAATATTTCGATTTCAGCTTCTTTTCCTCGCTATTCGCACAGTTCCTCAATTTTCGGTACATTTGCCAGTGATACTGCGAGTTCTTACGCTTCTGAGCCTGTTTCCAGTGGTAATCTCGATCACTCCGAATTTCGAGGAGTTTGTTCGTAACCCATGGTGTCTTTGTCCCCTTCGCACGCTTTGATTTTATCGGAGCGTGGTCGTTTGCAATGCTATTGAAAAGACCTTCCCAGAGGAACACGGCATCATCAACATCATTAGCACTTTCGATTATGCTCCAAGGTAAGTTGCTGAGATCACGCAAGAATGCTTCTTTGTCGTAGCTTTTAAAACAACGATACTCGAGCAACTTTGGTGGAAGTTTCTTTACACCTCCCTTGATAGTACAGAACACAATGCTATGATCGCTGATGCTTGACTGCAGAACATCGGACTGCACGACCCTGTGAGTGTTGTTAACGAACATCAAGTCTATCGTGGTGCTAGAACTCAGTGACCCGAGTAGGTTTACAAATAATCTGAGAAAGACTGTGTTGTAATGCAAATTCATCAAGTTTACGGCGTAACTGATTCTTGGTGGAATAATCAATATTATAGTCACCCACCAAAACAATATCGGAGTTTTCAGTGTCGATGTAATTTAGCGAATCAGCTAGATTTGAAATAAAACCATCGATGTTCACATCATCAGGTCTGTAAGAACAGCACAGTATCATTCGTTTGCATTTAGGTCTCTTGATTTCCACCCACAGACATTCAAAGTTATGCTTTATGAGATCAGACATAACGACAAAGGGGATTCCATCCCGGACGAAAATTAAAACTCCTCCACCACAACTTTTGGTCAAACACTATCTTCCAGAAAAAAGCTCCATCTTCCCAGAAAGATGGAGCTTTTCCGAGAATTCAGGAAGTTGATTCTCTTTCACGAAGAGCATTGTTTTGGCCTCCTTCCAGATCTGAACTATAAATAAAAGACAAAGATAACACGCCATACTGCAGTTTACGATCATGTGTTGTGGTTCTAAGAAGCTGAGTCGACCCTCTCCTTCCTTTTGACGTTTTTGTTCAAATTAAACGTCACTTCAGAGCTTTTTCATGTGTGTCAATTCAATTTTCTTAGGATAGCGAGCCTTTCGAGGCTCTGCATCCACATTTTTAGAGGTCAACAGGTCTTTTTCGCGGAAATATTTTGAAGATCGAGGGGGTTTTTCTGGGAATTGACTGCTCCGCTAAATTTATTAGCTACTAGACGCATATCTGCGTGAACTCGGGGCTTTCATCATCGCACATCTGGAGTTATCTTTAGGGGACTGCCACATTGCCATTGTTACTGTCGTCACGCAATGGCGCTGCGCGCCAGGTCTAAAACTAGATATGTCATGTTTGGATCCTCCGCTGGTTTAGGACAAACACTCGGAGTCTTTACAAGGAGTTGTATGCGAAACGTGTCAGAAGCAAGACTATTTTCGCTCAAAAAATGCTCTAACTTTCTAAAATGGTTGCAACTAAACATTGCTGTTGGGGTACATATAAAAATGACTCAAGATATCCAGAGAGATTGCCAGATTCGCTTAAAGAAATGCTTAAAAACGGCCGGAAAGCCGAAGCATGACTTGGAACTTTGTCAACGCCGGGTAATTAAATGCATGTTCTAGAAAGAATTTCTCAGTTGATAGTATTAACTACAATACTTATATTTGTGATGTACACTGAAATCCTTGACAAAAGCCTTTTCAAACCGCTTGTTTGGAAACGTTACATACACGACATCTCGCTATGGAGTACAAACAAAGCAACAATAGAACGTTTCCTTGAAAAAGCTAACAATTGTTGTGGCGGCATAGTAGAGGGAGCTGGTTAGGAAGCGCGGCGAACTTCAAAGAAGTAACTCTTTGTTCAGATTTATGAGCTATGACGTCACACGACCGTGCACACTCGAAACAAACATGGCGTGACGAGATTTAGGCGGCGTCATGTTCCTCGATTAAAAATGTGTTTTTAGACGCAAAATACGCTACATATAAGTTCGATTCTCGCTAGTTGATCTCTCTACAATGCCTGGAGACAATTGTTCTGTCTTTGGATGTGGTTCGTGCCGTAGAACCAAAGGAATCGGCATCTGGAAACTACCCGCTCCCCTCAACGATGACTTTCGAAAATGGCGCGAAGCTTGGCTAAACGAGCAGACGAAATATCGAGTCATTGATAAAGATTTTCAAAACCAAATTGATAATGATAAAGTATTTACATGTGAAAAGGATTTCAAGCCAGAAGACATTGAAATTTGTAAGTATTTGGCCTTGTTTTGCCTTAAGTTAATGTAGATGTCACACACAAACATAGGCGCCTATACACTAAAATAACTTGCTTGTTTTATCGATCGAAACATCAATACATTATCTTATAATTTCTTATTATGCCTTTTGAAGTTAAATCTACAAAGTTGACAAAGAAACAACCGAAGTTTGGGGCCCTACCATGCCAAAACATGCCTAAAAAGGGTCATCCAACCACCCTAACTCAACCACGGCCAGCACGCATCGTGAGAGAAAGTACTACAATAGAAAGCGCAAGAAATCGTTATTTCCACAGCAATTTTCCAGATTTCTGTAAAAAGATCCAAACGCTTAAATGCCTCAGTGAGTGGAGAGTCGAAGAGATGGCTGATAGAGGTACAGGTTTCTCCTGGGAGAGGGTATGCAATATGTTCTTACAGAGAGATTTTGCCAAGACAGCTTAGAGGAATACTTTGGTAATCAAAGGAAGTTGGGAAGAAGAAATGACAACCCAGACATGAGATCATTTGGTTATAATGATAACACCATTCGCATACAGAGATCAGTTTCGTGCCAAAGTGGGAACACCCGTGGAAGAAAAGATAAAAGAAAAGCTTGGGTAAATGTATGCGATGAACCTGTGCGCAAAAGATCAGCCAAAAAATGCAATTAGTTAATAATGAAATTAAAGTAGTCAATAACTAATTTCCTTTTTGGCAGGTCTTTTGTGCACTGGTTCATCATATGGGGCAAAACCTCTTTTATTAACAGAAAAGATATATCAAAACACATTCCATATACTCTAAAGCTTCTAAACTGGGGGAACTAGTGCTATGTGTAATTAGGGATGAAAATGTTCTTAAGGAATTAATTCCTCTTTTCAGTTAATAGTAGAGGTGTTGCCCCATCACACGGTGGCAATCATGACATAATAAGGCAAGAACAAACTAATTTGGAATAAATAGAATCATGAGAAAGATTCCCAATCTTGAAAGTTCCCTGTCACAGCTGCCATCATGTCATGGAGGAAAGCCTCTTTAGGGTTGAAAAGTCTTACTGTGGATTTCGGTTGAATGTGGAGGCACAAGAGTGTTATCGAAACCAAAACTCGCAGTAATAAGTTTACTTTATTCATAGCTTTATTGACTTTATTTTTTTAAAATGAAAGAAATAAAGGCTTTTGTAGCCCGCAGTTAGCAAAGCTATTCTAGGCGGGCTACCTAAACAGACACTGTATAGGCTCTCACACACACACACACACGCACGCACACACACACGCAACAATGAAATAAATAAATAAATGAGCAAATAAAAATAAATAATAAATAATAGTAGTAATAATCATGTTAAAGGTTTTAACTGAGCCAGTCACACAAGGGAGTTTTTAACAGGTCAAAGAGAAAGCTAATCAGTTGAAATACAAATATAAGCTAGAAAGGTCAAGGTAGCGCAAGTCAACATTCATCTCCTCAATTTCAAGAATTTTCAAAAGCAAGTGAATTAGCTCACGTTTAAAAGGTGCTTTCTTTAGCTTACGAATTTCAGGGGGGATGCCATTCCATATTTTCGCACCAACTCTAGAAAAGGAAAACAACTGATGATTTGTTCTCGCCTGTTTTATATAAAAGCTTCCAGCTACTGAGAAACGAGTAGAGTAGGAATGAACCTGTTCAGAGTGAGTAAAAAGTTCAGAAATATTGAGAGGAGCACAGCGATTTTTGATGTCATGTAACAGAGAGGCAACCAATTTGAAGTAAAGCATTTTTATCGGTAGAATTCCCGAACGACTAAAAAGAGGAGCACTGTGAGATGTATAATCGGAAAAGTGCATTAGACGAAGAACCCGCTTTTGTAAAATGACGATTTTGTTTAGATGAGTATTCGCGGCTTGGCCCCAAGCAACGAGACCATAGGAAATATACGGTTCAATTAGCGAGCGGTAAATGTTTTTAAGAGTAGTGAGCGGTACCAAGTGTCTTAGCCTTGCAACAATACCGATACCTTTGCTTATTTTCGTGGAAATGTAGTTAATATGATGCTTCCAGGAGAGATTACCGTCAATTAGAACACCTAGGTATTTAACATATGTCTTACGTTCAAGAGATACCAATTGCTCCGAGTTATTATCAAGTATTTTAAGGTTTACTTCTCGGTATAGTTTGTGTTGATAAGGATGAAAAATAGCGAAATTAGATTTGGATACGTTAAGAGATAATTTGTTTGAATTCAGCCATTCACACAACTTTAATATCTCTTCATTAACGACAACTTCAAGTTTGTTTAGATCTTTTTCTGCATATAGTAAATTGGTATCATCAGCAAATAGGTAAAAGTCAAACTTTTTAGAGGAACGATGCATGTCATTGACATAAATTAAGAAAAGAAGCGGACCAAGTATAGAACCTTGAGGGACTCCACACACTATTCTCTCTTTGCTAGAGACAATAGAACCGATTTGGGTTGATTGCATCCTGACAGACAAGTATGATGAGAACCAGTCATTAATCAATCCTCTAATTCCATAATGGTGTAATTTATGCAACAAAATCGAATGATCAACCGTGTCGAAGGCCTTTTTCAAGTCAATGAAAATGCCACAGGAATATAATTTTTTATCAATGTTGTTTTGAATTGTATTTAGAATATCCAGAATTGCATGTTGAGTTGAGCAGTTCTCTCTAAATCCATATTGCGATGTGAAAAATATATCATTTTTATTTATAAAAGATTTTAGGCGTTTGTACATTAGTTTTTCGAATATTCGATTAAACACGGACAGTAACGATATTGGGCGATAATTGTTTGGGTCAGTTTCATCATCCGCTTTATAAATTGGAATTACTACAGCATGCTTTAATTTGTGGGGATAGATACCAGTTGAAATGGACATGTTCATTAGTTCAGCTAGGGTATGAGATAAAGCTTGACGTGCGGACTTCAAAAGACGAACTGGACATGAATAAAGTCCGTAGGCATTTTTTTGATTGAGTACTCAAAATTTCCATTTCAATTTCAGTAGAAGTGACAGCGTCAAAAAAGAAAGAATTGGTGTAATTTGAATTCCTTAGGTAATCCTTAAAGTCCCTGGTGGATAATGGTATGCTATTTGCAAGTTTAGGTCCGACAGATGCGAAATGATAATTCAATGCACTAGCTATTTCTGATTGGTTTTGTGTTGTACCCCGGTTGTTTGGAAGCTGGAGCGACGATACGAGCTTAGTCTTTTTGTGCTTATTAATTAAAGTGTTAATCCCCTCCCAAGTTTTTTTCATATTATTTAGGTTGCTACTAAAATAGGATTGATAGTAAAGTCTTTTACTCTGGCGAGTAAGGCTTAAAATTGTGTTCCTGTACAACTTGTATGTAGCCGTGTCACCAGAGTAAAAGAGATCGTTCTTAATTTTTATTGATCTACGTAAACCTCTAGTTATCCACGGTTTAGATAGTTGCTTGGCCTTGCGTTTTGATACAAATTTGAGAGGAGCATGTCTATTAACAATTTTATTCAATCTGTTGTAGGACGAAGAAAAGCGTTTGTCAATAGAGCCATTAGAGATCAAACCGGTCCAGTCAGTTTGAGAAAGGTCACTAATAAAGTTTTCTTCCGAGAATCTCGAATAGTCACGGATTTTAGTCCCCTGATACCGAGATTTTAAAGATGGAGAATGGATGATGCAAAATTGAGAGTAGTGGTCACTTATATCTGAGACAATGTTGCCGCTGGAGAGTTTAAAGCCAATGCTGTTAACAAGAATATTGTCAATAAGTGTAGCAGAATTATTATGGACTCTTGTAGGCTTGTCAATTACTGGAAAAAGGAGTAACTTTGCAGGGACAGCAGAAAGTTATGAGAAAAATCACAGGTTTCAGATTTGAGGAGATCAATGTTGAAGTCACCCATGACATATATCGGTTTATTAGCAGAGCTTAGTCTTTCTATTGTCATATCGAAATACGTTTGAAATTGTTCAGGAGAAGTATGTTGCCTGTAGATTACACCACATATAACATTTTTACCTATTAAAAATTCGAGTTCAATCCATAAGGCCTGGAAAGCCTCGTTAGAGGTTTTTTCGAGAACTGTGTAATTTAAACTGGCGTCAACATACATACCAACACCTCCACAAGAAAGAGGAGTTGGCACCTGTTCGAATTGGTAATTAGGTATATGTGGATTAAAGTCTATTCTGGCCGAATTTGTAATTTTAGTTTCGGTTATTCCGATTACGCTGAAGTGGTAGTCTAGTTCATCCAGTAAATGTACTTGCAAATTTTCAAGGTTACGTCGAAGGCTTCGTACATTATTATGTAGAATTGAGAAAGATGTTTTGTTTTCATCTCGCATGAGATCGTTTTTAAACTTGCAAAAGCTATGTGGTGAGAAATATCGGCTTCGAATTTGTTGATTATTTAGGTTGCTATCAGGATTGACACTACTTTGAGTATTCAAACTAAAAATATCTAATTCATGGAGGCTACGGAGCTTATCTAAGTACTTTTTCGTTGGCAAGTTACTGTTCAGGCTATTATTGAACTGACCATGCGTTCGGATGATATCAACATTTGAGAACGGAAGGTTTTTTAACAAAGATTTGTTTGCTCGGCAAACATATCTGTCACTTAGGACTACCATTGAGAGTTGTTATTACGAGATATATACTTAGCTTTGGTCTCCGTTTTCCAGACTGAGCAAATCACCAATATTCTTGATCTTGATGGCTCGAGACGTAGCATCTTTCCGTAAATAAACAAAGGAGCCCTTTGACCAACAGTACTGGTAATAATGCTGTTCTTTAAACTTCTTCGCCTCGAACAGGACTGTTTGCATTCGGGGTGACAAATGATCAAAAATTCTAACCGCGCTTAACGAGGCATCCTCAGGGAGTCCAACGGAAGCCGGGTCCAATTTGCATGCATCTTTACGATGATTCATGACGCTTTCTTTGGCTAAACGCCTGACAAATCTACAAACTATCGGCTTTGGCTTTCCATTGTTATTCCTGCTGGGAACACGATGGGCGGTGTCAATGTCATACATCGATAGATCAGCTCCCGTTTCTTTAAAAATGTTTAGGCAAAGCTTGCTTATCGAGGCTGCGGATTCATCTTGCAGCCTCTCAGGCACTCCCACAATTTTTACATTATACTGGAAACTATGTTCTTGAATTTCGTCAATAGCATTTCCAATAATATCTACCTTGGCTTTCAGCTCTTCGAGTTTGGTGCTTACTGAAGTTCGTCTTTGGCCATGCCGCTAAAGAGATGGAAGTCGTCGTATTTCTTGCTCAAGAACTCTACACATTGGGCACCTTCTTCGCTGGGCAGAACTTCTTCGCTTCTCTCGCTATGTCGCTGTATCAACTCCTTCAATCTAGCTACCTCGTCCGACATTGACGATAGTTGCGCTTTAAGTATGTTATTCTCCTTCTTCAAAGCCGCAACTGACCCAGGCATTGCACAAAGGTTAAACGAAAGGACACACAAAAAAAAAACAGAATGTAATTCGATTAGTCATCTCAACCATTTGTGAAACGTTGTCTACATCCAGTGGTGTGTATCAAAGGAAATCTTTCGTGAGATAATAAATGTCTCTTTAATGACTTTATCTTACAATATTGTATTTAGTTCTAGAAAGGTACTTCGCTACAAGCAAGCATTACATAAATGAATACATGTGTTTAATTTAAACTCTAATACAATATATTCAAAACTGCAAACATCTATACTAGTTACTGTTATTATACTGCAAATCATTGCATTGACTGATGACAATAAAACCCTCAAATTGAATAACTTAATATGCAATAGAGTGCAAATAATTATACCAAGATGATTCAATTGTTGTCTCTTTGAGTCTTACTATTTCAAAGATATATTATATGCACTCTAAAGACAAAATAGACATAAATAGAGACAAGAAAGCAATGAATGAAATGAGTATCATTTGACCATACTGTTACCCATTTTTCACAGTTACTGTAAGGCAAAACCACTCTCACTCATTCTAACTGAAACATAATGCGATTGTATTATCACTGTAATATGTACATAGGAACTATTAATTGAAAGTAAAGTTACATTGACATGCTCTTTAATCTTGTCGTTCTCGCTCATTATTATAAGCATGGGAAGCTCGGCTGATTTCTTTGCGGAGACCCTTGCTTTTCAGCTGCTTTGCTCTGACCTTGTGTTTTTGTATAATATACTTAGCAAATGAATAAGAGCCTACCCTTGTATACAGCCATACTATGTTGTGTAACATATCTTTGCCAACATTGCTGGGGATTTCGAGTTCACTATTGGATAGCCAGTTACTATATGCAGTGACAACATCCACATCAGCTACAGTTTTAGAAACAACACTACTACAATCGATTTTATGTGTAGTCCAATCAGAAGAAGCAAGTCTAAAATAATGTTCACTTCTTTCGAAAATAAGTTGAGCCCCTCTAGTTACAGCCCATAGACCACCACGATTCAGACTGCTAATAAGCTTGTGGTTTTCTAACTTGTCACCTGCTTTTCCAGCTTTTAGGATGGACATTGCCTGCTCATTTTCAGGAGTTTTGACCTTTGCTTGAGATAGTTTTCTGTGTAGGTTATGAAGAACATAACCACCAACATATTGTAGACCTGATAGCTCAATATTGGAGAGCTTCTGTTTGCAATTTTCATTTTTCTTGACTTGTGTATCCTTGCTTTCTTTGCTGTGTACCAGTAGACAGTCAGCGACTTTTGTTGACAGAAGTATAGCAATGTTTTTTGACAAATTGACAAAATAGGTATCTGAATTATAGACAACGGTGGAGTAAAATTCAGCATAAAATTTTTCTACGTTGCCGGTTCGTACGAGATTGTTGTATAGGGTTTGGATTAGAGTAAATTCACCACTTGTGGTGTTTACATGACTTGAGAAAGTGTTTACTTGTTCTTTCATCTTTGCTGTGTAGATTTTACTCATCAATATCTTTTCTTTCGCCTTTCCCATGATTCGAGTGTAGATTTCCGGGGTTAAATACTGTTGTTGTTCGGTATTTTCGCGATCACCTAACTTTTCAGCTGGGTGCTTGACAGTGATGTGACGTTTCAAGCCAGCCTTACTTTTGCAAATTTTCTGACAAAATTCGCACGAGATAGTTTCTGGTTCAACCTGAAAAACCATCAATATCCTTTAAGTATTGCAATTGTCTATATAAAGATCCAGTTGACTTCTAACTGTAGCATAAATCGGGGTTAGTACTACATTCCAACACAACGCTGTACTGTAATACGCCATCGATAAATCTGCAGTCAAAACACCACAGTTTTTAGCTAAATTATTACTTAACTGAGACGCATTTTGAAGTTACTTCAACAGCAGCATCAGTAAAATTACTTTCTAGGGCATCATCTTCTTCCAAAATACTTAAGATCGCATCAAAATCATCTCCAAAGATATAGAGTTCGCTAAAGTCCGTACTATCCGCCATGTTGGCAAAGACTGTGTGCACGGTCACGCATGGATGAGGGTACGTTCAAGTTCATCCAGCAAACAATAGGAGCGCTCTTCGAAGTTCGCCGCGCTTCCTAACCAGCTCCCTCTACTAACTATGATCAAGTCCATAATGTTTTCCCGACATGAAGCAGTCACGAACACGTGTGATGAGGTCTGCTCGTTTCGCGTTTAATTTCAAGCCTCTACACTTTAACCAACGCTTCAATTGTGTGTTTGTATAGTTCTCTGGGTCTTTCTCGAACTTTGAGCCAGGAACATCGTCGTTTTGATTTAAAATACGAGCTTTAGAGACGTTTAAACTACAGATGGGCGCATCATCACCCATATACCTTTACTCGAGAAGCTTGTTTGTTTGTCCTAATCGCTCTAGGGGGTCAAAATTTTGTGACGTCACAAACGCGCAGCGCCATTGAGCTAACAAGCCAACTGGGAGCAGGCCGTTAAGTTGATTCGTAATAAACCCGTGATGATAAATCAGATACAATGAATATATGAAGTTCATATATTTTGAACTGCGGTATTAGATACGTATGATGTACGAACCTCGCAGTAGATAGTGTTATTTATGCAATAGCGAAAATCAGACCTGAAAAAAATCAGGCCTGTACGGGATTCGAACCACTGACCTTTGCGATACTAGTGCAGCGCTCTACCAATTTAGCTAACAAGCCAACTGGGAGCAGGCCGTTAAGTTGATTCGTAATAAACCCGTGATGATAAATCAGATACAATGAATATATGAAGTTCATATATTTTGAACTGCGGTATTAGATACGTATGATGCACGATCCTCGCAGTAGAGAGCGTTATTTATGCAATAGCGAAAATCAGACCTGAAAAAAATCAGGGCTATACGGGATTCGAACCACTGACCTCTGCGATACTAGTGCAGCGCTCTACCAATTGAGCTAACAAGCCAACTGGGAGCAGGCCGTTAAGTTGATTCGTAATAAACCCGTGATGATAAATCAGATGCTCTACCAAAATATATGAACTTCATATATTCATTGTATCTGATTTATCATCACGGGTTTCTTCAAAAGCGTATGCCTCTTTCCTCTTCAATTGACAGGTGTCACATCGTGACAGTTACTTTTCAAAAAAATGTTTGAAAATTTGTTCGGAAGCCTTTTAACTACCTTTACAAATAAAAATGTTTCGGCGAAAGCTTTCTCTTTAATTTGAATAAAGTTTGTTTTCTTCATAACTCACTCGCTATCAAATTGTTAGGTTCAAGGAGGAATTTCCCGTAATTAAACTCGTAATTATAGCCCTAAATCATTCGGGTTCTTTTGGCAATCATTTAAGCTACAAATGGGTTTGACATGCGCCAGATACAAACGATTTTATAAGTTTAGGCTAATAAAGAATTTTATTCAGCACCAGTTCAAAATCCTAATTTTGTTGCATCGAATCATTCAGCAGCCAGTTGAATAAGTTTTTTTCATGTTTTTTCATGTTTGTAAATCGAATAAAACTAAACGGGGATGGACATAACCAAAAAAACTCATACAATGGCACAAGACTTAATGGCGAGTAAATAGTTGTATCCAGAAATGAACGTGATTGTTCTGTGGGTCCTGGCAATAAAAACTGCATAACTTTGGAGACGCGAGCCGAGAATTTTCGTTTTCTAACAATCCGAGATTCTACACAAATCTCTGAACAGTTCAACGACATCAATAACAATTAACGCTCTACCTCGAAATAAGAGGTATCATAACTGCTAACAGTAACGGACAATACAAATCTACAAATGAGATTTATATTGTTATTTAGCGTAAATGTAATCTGTAGTAACAATCCCAGACGCTACTGCTCAACGGAGTGAATAACAATAAAAGATTCGTAGTTTTCAATCTCATGCTTTCAAATACTCGGGACATGATATGGTGAAATGATCGTGACAGACCACAGTCCAACTAGAACCTTACAGCAAGCCTTTGTACGATCATCTGTTTGTGTTCTTGGAGAAGAAACGGTTGGAGATCGGCTGGCATTCGGCATAAATTTGGGTCGAACAAAGGAAAGGTCACCCCGATGCAGAATGGGTTGACATGGTAGTACACATTTGAAATATCAGGTGACGTTTGTTGCTGACCTGCCTTGTAGTATTGCCGATTAAGTCTTGTAGTTAGCACAAGGTCATCAGGTGGATCGGGTATAGTTCCGTCAGGCTTCAAGGAGTAGCCACAGCCATAACATCGTGTAACCTTACTGTCTAGAAACGCAAGTCTGGCGAAAACTAAGATTCCTGGTGTAGGCTTTGGACGCTGAGGGTACGTGGGCGGTTTGTTCTCTTTTATTTGCATGGGTTCATGCTGTTGAGAAGGATAATTATAAATGAGATGCGATGATTCTGAGACATTAAGATCATGACTAGGCTGGATCGGAGCATGGGGTCCGTTGAAAGGACAAAATGCAATGTTTTGGTCAGAGGCGAAAGTTCCAGGCACAGGTGGGCATGATGCTACCGTATTGGCCTCGGACACGAGTGAAGGCTGCCATACCTGATTACAAAGAAGACGTCTTGCCTCCTTGCTTTGATCCGATATTCCAGGAACAGTTGGATTTGAACAGATCGTATGGCTTAAAGGCGCTAATGCAGGCTGTAAGACCCGACTGCGAACAGTTTGTCTTCCCTCTGTCAATGTTTTATTGTTGCCACTTTTTCGTTTTCTTGTTCCAACTTTTTGACCTGCGTTCTTTGGCATATTCACATTTGCAATTGCTGAAAGATTAGGTGAGCGCTTCTTGCCTTTAAACCAATTCAGGAACTCTTTAAGTACACCCATTTTCTCCGCTGCAGCTAAGGTGTGTGAGCACATACTGTATGTGGCCCAGTTAGCGCAACCTTTATCGCACTGTACTTTGCCAGTGTTAAGGTAAACTTGTACAGAATGAGGGTCACGCGATGATCGGCTGTGGACCAGTATGCGGACTGGGGCAGATCGGTCACTTCCTTCATCTGACGGCACTTTCCACAATGTTGATTGGTCATCGACTGCCTTGGCAGCCTTGCTAAACATCCCCTCGAGTACTGGGAAGGGAATGTCGATGATGCGACAGTTCTCCACAGTAATAGATAAACATTTTTTCGTGGCAGTTCCTTCTTCTCTAGTCACTCCATGTCTTAGAGGATCGGACATTGACCTCGAGCAGAATTTTTTCTCGAGAGAATTCTTCTGTTGTTCAGTCATCCTGTAGAAGTTCTTCTCTTCGACAACAAGGAATAAAAAGTCATCAGTCAAGTTGTACTCTCCTCGGCCGATTACCGCCAGAAACTGCTCTTCGTTTTGTCTCTTTACTTCCGTTCTTATTCGTTCTATCGCAGGGAGAAGCCCATCTGCCTTCTTTGCGAACTTGGATTCTTCTTCGGCTTTAACTAATCGATTCATACATTCGCTTGCATTTTGTGTATAGACCTTTGGGGGGAAGCCAAGGCCGCACATTGAGCGAATGTCGACTGTTGCACTTTCGCGGATAATCATTGCTTTTTCTTTGACGAAATAGCTGGTAAACTTGCCACCATTCGGATGCAAATGTTTCCATTTGTTTGTTACATTGTTCAGTGCAATGTCAAACTCTCGACTTGAAGAGCAGTCTACAAGCCCACCTTCCATGACTTCCCCCAGCACCTTATCAAAAATGTCGCAAACAATTTCTGTCGCCACACTTCCTGTTATTCCATACTCTTT
>NC_142519.1:880000-922500 GCF_964205215.1 Stylophora pistillata
TGTTTGTACGAATGAGGTTGTCTGCATGTCTGGAGATCTGCTCAGACCAAAATCGGCAAGTTTGCAGACAATGGGGCACTCAGTGTACACCTTAGCCCAGTCACTATCCATTGTAATATAATGGTTAATGGAAACCAGAGTATTTCCAAGCTTTAGGTCTCTATGGGCTATGTTGTGGCTATGTAGATAATCTAGCCCAGTTACAACATCCCTTGCGCATAGCACCAACACATCTGAGAAAGACTCGAACTCAAACTCGGCATCAATGAAATGAATGAAATCCTCAAGGGAACTCACTTTCTTTTCAACTTCAAGGAAATTAAAGTCGAAAAACGAGTACTCCATCATGATAGCGTACGGTTCTTGGCAAAATTTCAGGAATTCACACACATTTCTGTGGCCCTTTACCGCGTTGAGTATTGCAGCCTCTTTCTCAAATCTTTGTTTAGCCTCGGCCGACTCTCCTTTCATTTTTTTTACGATGACATTTTGCTTTTCTTTGTCGTAGTTCACCAGATACACCGAGCCAAACGTCCCACTTCCAAGCTCTTCTTTTATACTTATGTCCCTCCATTCGAAATACGGAAAATTCACAGGAGGTTTTCGTTTTTTAACGAGAGACGATAGCTTGAAAGAAGCTGCCATCTTTCCGCAACAATTACAATGGAGATGAATGTTAAATTTTGGCGCGAATCTTTGATGAGATTAAAGGTCAAAAGACCCATTTCCGTTTCCTGTAGCAAAATAAGGGAACGTCTCTCAATACATATATGTTATTCACCAGCCGGGAGGTCCATATTCGGAAAAACTGTGTCTGAGGTATTAGATCCTCAAGACCGAGGGCACAGTTATTCCCAATACGGACCGACCTATGCTGGTGAATAACATTTTGATTTTTTTCTAAAACATAAAAAAATTGATTGCCAAAAGAACCCGAATGATTTAGGGCTACAATTACGAGTTTAATTACGGGAAATTCCTCCTTGAACTTAACAATTTTATAGCGAGTGAGTTATAAAGAAAACAAACGTTATTCAAATTAAAGAGAAAGCTTTCCCGAAACATTTTTATTTGTCGGTGTAAAGATAGTTAAAAGGCTTCCGAACAAATTTTCAAAAATTTTTTGGAAAAGTAACTGTCACGATGTGACACCTGTCAATTGAAGCATACGCTTTTGAAGAAACAGCAGTACTTGTGTGACAAACACACACGAGTTAACTGATCATGCAACGATTTTCTCGTAAAGAGAAAAACAGAGATCTTACGAAAAGTATTTTTTATTTCCAACGACGATTAATCTTCGAAGATTTACCTCTGTTCCGTTTTAAAATGTCACGGAAAGTGAAATTGTAAGTGAATGCAAATATGTGTTTTGGAGTCGTCAGTCTGCTTGTTTGTTTTCTGTAATGGCGTGTGTAAATCGGTTATTCCGTCTTCCACCGAAAAGCTGAAGTCAATGAGACTCTTTCTACCTAGACACAAGGAGATTTAATGCGACTTTTATTCATCGAATTCCTGCGTTTCTGCCGTGAAATTTATGACGAAAGCGTATTTTAGGATTTTGAACTGGTGCTGAATAAAATTCTTTCTTAGCCTAAACTTATAAATTCGTTTGTATCTGGTGCATGTCAAACCCATGTGTAGCTTAAAGGTCAAACAGGGATTGTCACTCACTAAATTGGCTCGCTTTTAAGTCTTGTGATCGCCTTCGTATGAAATTTTTTTTTTGTTGTTAAGTCTGCGTTTTACTAGTCCGCGTTTTACTAGTCCGCGTTTTACTAGTCCGCGTTTTACTAGTCCGCGTTTTACTAGTCTAGTCCAGTCCAGTCCTTCAAATACCATATGCCCTTGTGATCGCCTTCGTATGAAATTGTTTTTTTGTTGTTGTTGGGTATGATGCACGATCCTCGCAGTAGATAGCGCTATTTAAGCAATAGCGAAAATCAGACCTGAAAAAAATCAGGCCTGTACGGGACTCGAACCACTGACCTCTTCGATACTAGTGCAGTTACTACTAGTGCGATACTAGTGATTTTCGCTATTGCTTAAATAGCGCTATCTACTGCGAGGATCGTGCATCATACCTATCTAATACCGCAGTTCGAAACGTGAATCTGAACGAGTGCCAGATGTTGAAAGGGACCCTCCACAAGTATCCTTGGAAAGTGAAGACTCATCACCATGTCAGTCTGTGGAGCCCCACGAAGGGTATCGCCAGTCAGCGCACGTAGGTTGTGAAGCTGGTGGTCGTGCTTTCGTTGAAGTACTTCCCATAGCTGTCTTTGGAGAAGCACGAAGACAACAAGTGATGGCATTGCGTGACTTAGGCTGTAACACAACACTAATAGATGAAAGTTTAGCACTCTCCCTTGGACTTCACGGCAAAGAAGTAGATCTTGAAACTCAAGGGTAAATGTGCGGAAGGTGTTTACTTCCCAGCACGTCAAGAAATGCCATGTGGCACGAGTCGGAAGAGAAGAAGTTCAGTATACTTTGCGAGATGTGAAAACAATCCCTGGCCTGAATGGTCCGGATCCGAAGTTGAAGTGGTCAACAATCAAGCAAGAGTATCAGCACCTGAAGGACTTGGACTTACGTGACACCGACACAGGTCCAGTGCAGCTCATAATTGGAACTAACAACTCTGATTTGATTCTACCAAAACAAATTGTTAAACCCTCTGGTCAACCAGAAATTGACAGATTACCTTATGCGGTTGAAACCCTACTTGGATGGGCGGTGACTAACTGGTTACCTGGTGAGCGAGGAGTAGTTTCTCCATACAATGGGTTCAAGGTATACGAAAGAAGTTCAGTTGAAGATGAGGAGCTGAAGCAGCTGGTCGTGGCTCAGTCAGAGATAGAAACGTTAGGTGTGGTGAAGCTAGCAGATCCAACTCGTTCAATTGAGGATAAGCGAGCATTGTCACTAATGGAGAAGACAACCTTTAAGAATGCGAATGAAGATGCATACGATTCAGGCCTACTTTGGAGGGAAGAGGAACCGTCTCTACCCAACAATTACGAAATGGCAAACCCAACAATTACGAAATGGCAAAGAAGAGACTGCAATCCCTATAGAAGAAGTTTGAGAACTGTCCTAAGGTCAGAGAGAGATATGCAAAATCGATCCAGGATGACATTGAGAAAGGCTATGTGAAGAAACTGAGTGAAGAGGAAGTACAGTGCGATAGTAAAGTGATTTGGCACTTACCACACAGATTTGTCATTAACCCCAAGAAACCTGATCGTCTCAGAAGAGTTTACGATGCATCTGCAAAATTCATGGGACAAAGTTTGAACGATAACATCTATACAGGGCCAGATCTTCTGTCCTCTCTGTTTGGAGTCTTCCTCGGGTTTTGCGAAGGAAGAATTGTATTGGCTGCTGATGTGAAAGAAATGTACCATATGCTTCGCCTCCCTGACCATGACAAGCCGGCGATGAGATTCTTATGGAGGGACTCTCTGAGAGAAGAACCGAGTGTGTATCAGTTCGAGAGAACAGTGTTTGGAGAAGTGTCTGCACCATCCAGAGCGAACTATACTATGATTTACCCACAGAAATTTACCTTTGGGTGTGAAAGCAGTCTACAAGCACTTTTATATGGATAATGGCCTACCATCAACAGATTCTCGTGAAGAGGCTATTGAAATGCGGAAGCATATGACGGAGTTACTACGCCGTGGAGGTTTCCACTTGCACAAGTGGCTGACGAATGACCCAGACGTCTTGGCGACCATCTCGAAGCAAGATAGATCTCCGACATTCCTCGAGCTGAGCGAAGACAAGTTGCCAACAGACAGAACTTTGGGCGTCATTTGGGATGCCCAGGAGGATATGCTCCGCTTTACCGGACTTAAGGGTGCTCCAGGTACAACAAAGAGGAAGATCTTGAGCCAAGCATTCTCTGTTTGGGATCCACGAGGACTCTTCCTCCCTTTCACTATCAGAAGTCACATCATCTTGCAGAATCTGAATCGTGTGAACTACGGGTAGGATGATGAGTTGAAAGAAGTTGATCTTCGAGAGTGGCGTGAATGGCACAGGGAAACAGAGAAGCTTGACGAAGTTCCAAGAACTTTACTTCAAGAACAGAAGCCTACCGAGAAACCGCAGTTCACGTATTTTGTGACGCCAGTCAGGATGCCTATGGTGCGTGTGCGTACCTAAGACGCGCGTATACAGATGATACAGTAGAGTGTGGTCTTATTGCGGGAAAAGGCCGTGTTCCCCCTTTAAACTTCCATCCAGAACTTTTCCCCCCTCTCTCTCGCTGTTTTCTGTCTCTGATTCTCTGTTTTTGACACTATTGAAGGAAGCTCAAAGGCGCCCTAAGCCGGCGATTAGCTAAATCTTAACTGAGACCTACTTTTCTGCACCAATTCAAATACGTAAAATGAAATACGTAAAATGACTGCAAGATATGCTACAAATCATAGAGAATACTGGAGTATGGCCTGTGTGGTAAATGCCATATATCTGCACTTTAATCAGCAATATACATAATACAAATTGAAATAGAGAATTGACAAAATCATTTAGCGAGTGTGTCAGGGTGGCTAGAAAAAACCTGTCCTCAAAACTTCTTGGGGAAACAAGGGCAGGAAATCTGAGACGGGCCAGGCACAACTCGCGTCGCCCGCCAGGACTACTACGTTAAATATACGCTACATAGGCAAACTACATCTAAGAACAACAATATACGTGAACAATGAAATTAAAGCAAAAGTGCTTTTGACACGCTTAAAAAGTCATCAGACGTGTGCTTAATATACCTACTTTTTGAAGAAGGACACTTCCACCCCGCAAACATATCCAGTGGGTCACCTGGAATACGCCCGCAAGCGGGGTTGGACGCGGCACCAGACTTAATACTATGCATACCGAACTTGGAAACATCATCCACGAAAGGCTGTATGTGCTTTTTAAATTCATCCCTAAGCGTAGTTACAGAAACCCCTTTGCTACGTGGATACAGAAAAGGAATCTCATTGAATATCTAAGCGTAAAGCTAATACTCTAAATTTTGCGCAGCCGCGAAACACTGACGCGCGGGATTTATAATTTGCTTCTATCCCGGCCCTTCTGCCAGAAGGTTGCTTATCGCTGGAAGGGCAAAAACCTCTACCAAGAACGGCTTAAACTGACATTCCTGGCGTAGAAAAGGCCAAAATTACGACGAGAGCCATTCTGGAATGATCAAGGTTCCGCGACCGCCACATGATGTCAGGTGACAGACGGAATCGACTACGAGGCTGATTGGGGGATATATCCAGTTATTCTCGCAACTCCAGTCTTGCACCAAGGCGTCCATCCCATTAGAGCCAGGAGGAGTAAACCTCGAGTTAAATCGCGGGAGCTGAGCATTGTAATAAGTTGCAAAACGATCGATTGTGTGAAGACTCCACTTAGCATCCACTAGGCTGAAAACAGATCGGTTCAGAGACCAATCATCCCTATCGACAAACCTACTGAGCTGATCAGCTTTCTCATTCAGTGGTCTGGGGATCCACTGCGACTCGAGTGATAAATCCCGTGCAAAACAAAACTGAAATATAAATAATGCAACCGAATGAAGGTGCGCGTTAGAACTAAAAAACCGTCGTCAAGATATACAAAGTAGGTATGCCCCATGGAACGCCAGCGCTTCAGCAACGGGCGCAACAATTTGGTAAAACACAATGACAAGCGCTACTAAGGCCGAAAGGAAAAACTTTAAAGGCAAAATACTTGAGCACACCATTGATTGACCACACAAAGTCAAGATACGCTTCATGCTCTGAGCAGATCTCCGCGTGGTGATACCCAGATTTAAGGTCCCATGTAAACAACCAGTGGCCTTCCTCTAGGATTTGAGACAAAGAGCGAAGATCTTCATACTTGAATATAAATTTGACCAGATAATTGTTAATGTGTCTTAGATCAATTACTAAACGCAGCTTTTTCCATTCCGCTACTGTTATTGGGTTAACACAGAATGGAGGAACATTGTGTTCAACGATACAGCCATTAGCTAAGAGCTCAGCTATTGCTTGGGTAACGAATTCTGAATGCCGAAAAGCTGATTTGTTATGAGGCAAAAAAACACGGGGGGGGATACTCCGTAAAGGAAACCTGAACCCACGCCGAATAACGTCTAAAACAAACTATTGAAGGATTACGACGGCCTTTAACCCCATTGCTGTTGTTCCGAATATTGAACTCGTTAAAATTTCCAAAAAACAAACAAAAGCCAAAATCAACCGGAAACTAATGATCATCATCCAATACTAACTCAACAGCTAGCCATTCCCGACGAGAAGTGCTTCTCAATGAGTCAGCGAACCTTGAGCTTGAGCACAAGGTACTTAAATAACTCTCCACACCATAACACAAATAAGTCAAAATTAACTGCCGCTACGGATGCGTTCTCAGACCCGAAGGATGAAAACCCAATTACTCAACACTTATATACTGCTATTCAAACAACTCAACAGCGAAGTACTCCTTAATTAACACAAAATGCCATTCAGAACGTGCAGAAAACAAATATCAGCTCAACTTCGTTACGCAGATGTTTTGATATTTCGGAGGTATTTCTCTCCATTTCCTAAGTAATTCATGATTTGTCTCATATTGTAACTGTGGCTTTGCTCATTTTCAGGGCACTGCTTGACATGTTACCAGTGTATTAGTGCCAAGAGTTGGGGTGACTGTGGAAGTGAAACGAAGAAACAAACCTGTGGGCGAGGATTGTCTACATGTTTTAAGTTTGAACAAAAACTTCCAAGTTTGGGCGGAACGTTATATGCCAAGGGTTGTACTGACACTGAACAGTCGTGCAAAGACATCAAACATAAGGAAGGATGCCAAGGTCAGTCGTCCTCAAACTTGTGTTCTGCTTACTGCTGCAGTGGAGATCTGTGTAATGGAGGATCACTGCCAACGGCCAGCACCATTACGTTTCTGGCATGCGCATTTGTAGTCTTTCATCTTTTCGTTTAGTTCATTGATTAAGGAACTGCTTTTGTAGACAGACCGAGTCGTAATCAACTAGCGTTTTAGAATTTAGACATTTTACCTCACGTTTACAAAAAGAAAAATTTTAAAAGCTCTAAAAGCGTCCGACTTACTTAGGAAAACGTATTTTCAAATAAAGTTAATAAGTCAGGAGGGTGTCATAATCTCGTAAATGGGCGAACCCCCTAACTGAATATTCGCGGCAATTTCATGTTATTTGATGTTATTTGCCTATTTTGTTTACATCACGCTCTTGCCAAAAATCAAACGTGAAAGTTCTCTGCTAGTGGAAAGTCATTTCTCATGGATAAAAAACAGAAATCAAAATTAGCGAGGAGTCCCTGGCAAAGAAAAAGAAAAAAAAAAACAGGCCCAAAGAGGAGAGAAACTGACACTATTTTGTCAGGAAAAATACCAGACCTGGCACTCCTCTCCACGCTGGCATCTAAATTACGAACAAAGAAGTCGCCATCAAATCTATATTTACCGTATATAAGGTTAAACACGAAGTTTTCTTTCAATAAGCAAGTACCGGTCTTGATACAGAACAGCCAATCGCCTCGAATCGTATGAAATCATGAATAAACCTACCCAAGGGAAACTCATTTCAGCGATAAGGGTATTACTTAAGCTGTCTGCCGATTAGCTGTTTTGCTTTTCAGCAGTTTCTCCAGCTTTTATTTTTGCCGCGGGTTTTTTTCTTTGCCAATTCTTCCCATTACTCAACGTTCAACAGAGCGAGATAAAAAAAAAACGTGACTGCTATGCGATACTTTTCCCGAGAAAATCTTGATACATTGTCATTGACGCCAGGAGAAGGCGAGATAATCTGTTGGTGTGGCACTAGTTGTTTACAAACCTTTATGAGCTAAAATCTCGCATTTGATTTGGAGAGGAATACATCCACTTTGAGCGAAGTTATAGGGCATGTAGATTTGACCGATTTTCATGAAATTTTGGCAAAACATTCCAGGGATAATGACGAACGAAAGTGTGTCAGGAAATTTTGATTTTTGAAATATTTTTCACGTTGTGTCCATTTACGCAACACGTTTCGCATTTTTTGCGCTACGCTAACTTTAGATGCGGATATCTAGACAACCAATCAGAATATCGGGGGTTTTTATTAAAATGTCATGGTAGTTTTATGTAAGGGACCGACCATTTAACTTTTGAGGGGGGGGGTGGGTGATTTTGAAAAAAATTTCCTCCAAGCGCTTGTTGGAAGAAAAAAATTGCATGCAGCCCAAAGGTAACAGAAAAAATGTACCAAAAAATCGGAAAAAAATATCCTGCACAGCAGATTGCTAGAAAAAAAATTTGTTGATGACAAGAAATCACCCACCCCCCCCCCTCAAAAGTTAAATGGTCAGCCCCTACGGGTCTGTTCCCAGCTACTGATAATGATTCGAGTTATAGATGTACTTGGCCGAAAGTGCAAGAAGCTAGAGTTGCTTTCTCCTGCGCCTCAATTGAATCCTAGTTGAATAGTTACATCATAGTTTTGCCTTTCCATTCATTGCAAAAGCTTCTTAAAGCACCACAGGCAGCCCAAGCTCACTACTAGAAAAGCGGACGTAACTCTTACAGTGTTGCGCAACGTTTTATATTTATAAAGGTTTGTATGGGATGTTATCGGTTTGCCTTAAAAGAGAGAAAAAATGTCTTGTTTTGAAATAAAATGGACTTACCTTATTGCCTTGTCGTTTTCTTTGTTGATTAGCAGCGTCTCAGGCTATTTTGAAGCGTTTTCGGCGAGTTAGCGCTATTCGGTGTTCAACTGTTACCACAGGACACTTCAATGGGCCGCCCTTGAAGACTGGACTCGAGAAAACGAGAAAACGAGAAAACAACGGAAATCGAGCCTAGACACCACGCTGAGCTCGTGTCTTTCCATTGTTGATACAGGTAATGGAGCGTAAAATGTCTCAAAGCAACAAAACATATTTGAGCCGGTAAGAACTTATCCTTGGGTTTCACCCACGTGACCAATACCTTAGCAACGGTTAATATCTGCCATCTTGGTGTCCCTCGAGCGTAAACAAACCGTATCTAACGAAGAGTTCATGTGAGAAAGAAGGGATGGTTTTATGCATTATTGTTGGCTGTTCGAGCAAAAGTGGAAAGCATAAAGACTAAGGATTTTTTCGTATAATAATTTAATAATTTTATTATCTCTATAGCGCAAAATTCAATCTATATATGATCTAATGCGCTATACCTAAGATCATCACAAATCAAGGGGAAGAATAGGAGGAGCTAGAAGTTGTTGTATGGTTCGAGGCTTGCGGCTGTTGTAGATCCTCGATTTTTTGGTCGAGCTTTTCTTTGAGCTTCTTAGCCGATGAGAAATCGATGTCTTTAGCCCTCGCATACGGCACTTCATTGACCTATGTCGGCAAAATCCATGAGCATTTTACCTGAGTGCAAGTAAGCTTGGGGTGTAACGAAAACTCACACCCCGAAAACTCAGACCTCAGACCCCGAAAACTCAGACTCCTCGAAAATTCAAGAGATAAACTCGACTCATGATCACTCCTGGTAATCCCGCGTGTATTTTGACCTTTTGGGTCTTGATCCAACTGAAGCAGCAAAAGCAAGGCCGCAAGTTGCACGTTTCGCAAAATCGTCCGATGGTTGAGTATTAAAACATTTTAGAGTGACACAAGACTTCATTTAGCTTAGATTTACCTCCATTTTCCCCGTTAATTTTGAACTTTTCATTCACAGTTAACGGGATCAAATGCGCTCGCTCCAACATCAAAGTACTAAAATGTGGCGAGCCGAAATGGACGTTTGTTTACCTTTTTGTACTTCGTTGCACAGATCCTTGTCGCTCTGTTAAAATTCTTAAATATTTCGCGATAATAATGGATACAAACAGAGACTCGGCCCACCAGTCCCAAAACGAAGACAATTTTGCGACCCTTGGGCTAGAGTTCTTAAATGAGGCAGAAAGAGAAAAAC
Organism: Stylophora pistillata; assembly: GCF_964205215.1. NCBI lineage: Eukaryota > Metazoa > Cnidaria > Anthozoa > Scleractinia > Pocilloporidae > Stylophora > Stylophora pistillata. The sequence continues at coordinate 889,970 of NC_142519.1, forward strand.
AACGCGAAAGAAGACTCGGCATCAGCGCCGTCACGATTCGCTTCACTGAAGAATCACTCTTGATATTGTTGTCCGTCTTTCGCGTCGGATTTGTTGCATTGTTCCACCGGTTATATTATAAAAAAAATTGGTTCATGCTTTATGCTATGCACTATCGAATTATGGAGCACTTCGAAAGCTTGGAGAATACTTCGAGGGACCTGAGTTTTCGGTGTCTGAGTTTTCGTGACACCCAGCGAGCTTGCCATGAATTCTAGTAGTTGCCTCAAACGGCTTACTGTATTTTGCGAAACGAAACGAAACGAAACGAAACGAAACGAAACGAGTAAACCCGTACTGTATTTTGCGAAACCAGCTCTTCGAAGACTCTAGCGATATATAACTTATTTCTTCCGATTCGTAAACACAATTCGTAGATACAACTCGATGCAGTGATGATTTATAAATAAAGAGTTTGAGCAAAAAGGCCAGAAGTGCGCCGTTTCGCAAATTACAGATATGTAAATCTGTAATTTGCGAAACGAGCTCTTTGAAGACTCTAATGATATGTAACTTATTTCTTCCGATTCTATAACGCTTTTCGTAGATACAACTCGATGCAGTGATGATTTTTTAATAAAGAGTTTGAGCAAAAAGGCCAGAAGTGCGCCGTTTCGCAAATTACAGATATGTAAATCTGTAATTTGCGAAACGAGCTCTTTGAAGACTCTAATGATATGTAACTTATTTCTTCCGATTCTACAACACTTTTCGTAGATACAACTCGATGCAGTGATGATTTTTTAATAAAGAGCTCGAGCCAAAAGGTCAGAAGTGCGCCGTTTCGCAAATTACAGATATGTAAATCTGTAATTTGCGAAACGAGTTTCCCACCAAATCTCACACGTGTCACGCATTCTATTGCGTAAGAATGAGAAATAACTAGATTCTGTAACACTTTTCGTAGATACAACTCTATGCAGTGATGACTTTTTAATGAAGAGTTTGAGCCAAAAGGTCAGAAGTGCGCCGTTTCGCAAATAACATATATGTAAATCCGTAATTTGCGAAACGAGCTCTTTGAAGGCTCTAATAGCATTTGGTTAGTACCAGATAAAAACCAGGTCAAAATTGGAATTCTGCCCTTTGACATTGCTGTAGTATGTGTTAGAAACCTTGCGCGTACCGCAATGTATGTTTGTACATTTATTAAAATCTACAACAATTTTGTTATTTTTTACCGGCCGCCTAGTCCAGTTGATAGTTTATGAACAGAAAGCAATTTATCTTTAGGGACTTCTTTCCTGTCCGCTACCTTTTTTTAATTACCATATTAGTCTTTCCGAAACATTTCCATATCAGGTTACTAGTTATTTCTCATTCTTACGCAATAGAATGCGTGACACGTGTGAGATTTGGTGGGAAACTCGTTTCGCAAATTACAGATTTACATATCTGTAATTTGCGAAACGGCGCACTTCTGACCTTTTGGCTCGAGCTCTTTATTAAAAAATCATCACTGCATCGAGTTGTATCTACGAAAAGTGTTGTAGAATCGGAAGAAATAAGTTACATATCATTACAGTCTTCAAAGAGCTCGTTTCGCAAATTACAGATTTACATATCTGTAATTTGCGAAACGGCGCACTTCTGGCCTTTTTGCTCAAACTCTTTATTAAAAAATCATCACTGCATCGAGTTGTATCTACGAAAAGTGTTATAGAATCGGAAGAAATAAGTTACATATCATTAGAGTCTTCAAAGAGCTCGTTTCGCAAATTACAGATTTACATATCTGTAATTTGCGAAACGGCGCACTTCTGACCTTTTGGCTTGAGCTCTTTATTAAAAAATCATCACTGCATCGAGTTGTATCTACGAAAAGTGTTGTAGAATCGGAAGAAATAAGTTACATATCATTAGAGTCTTCAAAGAACTCGTTTCGCAAATTACAGATTTACATATCTGTAATTTGCGAAACGGCGCACTTCTGGCCTTTTTGCTCAAACTCTTTATTGAATCATCACTGCATCGAGTTGTATCTACGAAAAGTGTTATAGAATCGGAAGAAATAAGTTACATATCATTAGAGTCTTCAAAGAGCTCGTTTCGCAAATTACAGATTTACATATCTGTAATTTGCGAAACGGCGCACTTCTGACCTTTTGGCTCGAGCTCTTTATTAAAAAATCATCACTGCATCGAGTTGTATCTACGAAAAGTGTTATAGAATCGGAAGAAATAAGCTACATATCATTAGAGTCTTCAAAGAGCTCGTTTCGCAAATTACAGATTTACATATCTGTAATTTGCGAAACGGCGCACTTCTGGCCTTTTTGCTCAAACTCTTTATTAAAAAATCATCACTGCATCGAGTTGTATCTGCGAAAAGTGTTATAGAATCGGAAGAAATAAGTTACATATCATTAGAGTCTTCAAAGAGCTCGTTTCGCAAATTACAGATTTACATATCTGTAATTTGCGAAACGGCGCACTTCTGGCCTTTTTGCTCAAACTCTTTATTAAAAAATCATCACTGCATCGAGTTGTATCTACGAAAAGTGTTATAGAATCGGAAGAAATAAGTTACATATCATTAGAGTCTTCAAAGAGCTCGTTTCGCAAATTACAGATTTACATATCTGTAATTTGCGAAACGGCGCACTTCTGACTTTTTGGCTCAAAGTCTTTATTTATAAATCATCACTGCATCGAGTTGTATCTACGAATTGTGTTTACGGATCGGAAGAAATAAGTTATATATCGCTAGAGTCTTCGAAGAGCTGGTTTCGCAAAATACAGTACGGGTTTACTCGTTTCGTTTCGTTTCGTTTCGTTTCGTTTCGTTTCGTTTCGTTTCGCAAAATACAGTAAGCCCCTCAAACATAAATAAAACACTTGCGATATGTGAGCATGACTCAGCCAGTCCAGCTTTGCATCCCAAGCAATGGGCTGACAAAATAGTCCCATCGTTTTCGGAAATGACCCAAATGTTCACTAAAGGATCACTCATATGCTGTGAATGCCAAACTCGTGCTCTCACGGCATACTTGCCGGCGATTACTTTGCCTACAACTGAGGTTACAAATCCCGACACCATTTGATTAAACGCCTCTAGACTCTTGAACGCCTTGAACTGCTTCTTGGTGTAGAAGCTGGTCTCAAGAACGAGGTAACTCAGCAAGTCCGACGCTTCCACAGGAGGCAAGCATTTTGGACTGAACTTCTCGGCTGGTATGCTTGCAGGGTCAACCCCAATGACCGAGATCTTTTGCAAACATCTTTCCTTCCAACTCTCTAAGCTTTCGGCATACTCAGAGAGCACTGGGATACCTTAAGATGAATGCCGAATACTTTTATCGCTTTTTTCTGTCTGGATATTCATGTAGTTGGCGAAATAATACGGCGATAAGAGAGAGGGCTTCACTATAGAAATCGACTAATTATTCATAAATTTGACACCCGAGGGACACCAACATGGCGGACACTAACTTCAGCAAAGCTTGTGACGTCACCTGAAACCCAACCATAGGTGGATTGGTATGTATATGTACGGCCGTTCGTCAGCATGAAATTTGCGCTGATTTGTGTTTAGAAGCGGAAAAGTATTCGGCTCTAACGGGATTTTCATTACATGTGCTTTGATAAAAAAAAAATTGTTGCGGATCCTTTATGAGACTAATTAAAATTCTTGAACAAAAAGGAAGCAAGTCCGGATGATAGAGGGTCCATTGTACTGCTTTACCTTTTGAATGGTTACAATACTGCTCTCGGCCCTTGGCTTGGTTTCTTGCTGGTCCCAGTCGTTCAAAGGGTGACTACCGAACGCTTTTCACTGGACTGAATGTCTGTAATAACCTATACTGTAGAACGGCAATCACTGTCATATGAGACGAAAGAATTTCTTATAGAACAACTGTAATATTTATTTTATCTTCATGGCGTATGCTTTACACGTGGGTTTTTCTACGGCTGCAGTAAGACCAAAAGCTCAGTTTATCGATTCCCTTCTACTGCTGGGATAACTTTAATACGCAAACATACGCCAGCCGTTTTCAGAGTTTTGTTTGTTTTTACACAACTATGTATGTAGTTACAAGAATAGATGAATAGAAACGAACAATTGTAATACTGACAATGAAAATCCTCTGCTTACCAAATGTTGCTTTTCTTACGGAAAAAGTGATGAAAAGGTAGGACATTTTTTTTTCGGCCTTTGCCCTATTAAGTAATACCTATCTTTGCGGTAATATCCTTCTCCTTGCTTTTGGTCAACTTGAGTAACTGTCAAAACATATTGATTGAGTGTGTTGGTTCCACTCCTCTGACTGGTTCGTTTTAGCCTCTCATTTGACATTGATGATTGACACCTTTGCCCAGCCTTAATGCAGCACTAAAGCTCCACCATATTGTAGTGCTTCAAGAGTGATACTACCCTCTCCAAGCCGAACGATGTGAAGCTGTTTTCTCTTGTTGTTATTCTCCTAAGCTTTTCTGTTGGTAGGAAAGTGACCACTGTTTTCAAAGAAGTTAAGGCGCCACGCTTTATCAAAATATCTTCAGCTAAACCTGGTTTTCGTAATACTTAAATTGTTGGCAAAACTGTCACTTTGCGGCCCGACAAACTTTGCACGTATCTAGCTTTAAACCGTTTGTCAGTGATTTGCGGTCCATGATTAAATAAAGTTTAAAGCCAACAAAGCGTTGAATTGCTTTGCCAGCCTCAACAGTCGTGGCAGTACGGAACAAACGCAGCGAGGTCCGTACAAAAACGACCAAGGGCCAATATACCCCAGTCCGGCTCGAGGTAGCGACCAAAAAGGCTTTCGTGACCAAAGATACACGGCTCATGACCGTGCCCATGAGAACGTTCCGTGTGGCAAACTACGGACTAAGTAAAAACCAATTATATTTTTCGTCGCGGATTGGCTTTCCGTTCACACCTATCCGCAATTTTCTGAAAACACTTTTGAATCCGTGAGACCTTCAAGCGACCGATGTTCAAACTTCAAGTAAACAAACAAAAGGCTAATATTCATCTCACGCTCAAACGAACAATTGTAATACTGACAATGAAAATCCTCTTACCAAATGTTGCTTTTCTTACGGAAAAAGTGATGAAAAGGTAGGACATTTTTTTTTCGGCCTTTGCCCTATTAAGTAATACCTATCTTTGCGGTAATATCCTTCTCTTTGGTTTTGGTCAAAGGCAGAAAAATAAATACACCTTACAACGTGGACCTGAATAAATAAAATCTTCATTTACATTTCACGTTGTTTCGTTTATTTATTTTTCTGCCTTTGTTGATGGACTTGATAATGTCTATCAAGTTTCAGAGTTTTGGAAGCGCTGTGTCAACATTCAGTGATCTTCTGTAAGACTCTGAATGATAATCCTTCATCAATCATGCAAAGAGTGTCACACAAGGTCACTTAGGATTACCAAGAGAGGCAAGGGGGGAGGGGAGGGGAGGGGAGGGGAGGTTTGAAAGCCAGTTGAGCCTTCTTCTGGTGTATATTCTCGGTTCTTTTAGTAATTGATCCATTCGCTTCTGTTTCCACGTGCGATTTTTGGTGAAGACTCAATAGCTTAACGACCAGATATCTGAAAAAGATATAAGGGGACCTCTTAATTCCACTTAGTCTACAGTCGACGTCGAAAAACCTCCTATTGTCTCACTTCCTAACTTGTTGTCGAAATATTAGCCATCACTGACTCTATCACCATCATATATTTGTAAGCTTAAATTCTGGTGAACACCAAATAATTAGGGCGAATAATAAGAGCTTATCTGTACTTATATTTTTCGCGTCATGAAGCTCTTGACGCCATTAGGCTATTCCAGACTTTCCTACTGACCTCGAGGTATTCTGTAACACAGATTCTTCTCGTAACCACGAAAATAACCATCAGCTGCTGGTACACCTCATGACACCTACACACCAATGTAGCAGCATTACACAACATGGCGGATAGTGATAACACACCACCTTTCGCCGTTCACGAAAATGAATTAGGCGAGAGGAATAAAAGAAGAGACCGGTGCAATTTTTCTCAGTTTGTGCCGAAGAAGAGTAGACGTAAGGATCAAAGAATACATCTGATTTAAGTACTACAGTCACCAACTCGACTGGTTAAGATGATAATTTTCGAAAATCCATCTCGGCAGGCGTTGCAACCTAGACCAATTTTGGATGCTTTGCTGGTGAGTCTTAATTTTGCATCTATTAAAAAAATTTTCGATTCTGTTTTTTGTACCGTCGTTTTAAGCACAAGCTCTTTTAGCATGTACTCTATAAATTATATTCGGGTGTACCACATGTCAGGAAAAGATCAGGAAAGAAGCCATGGAATTTTATTTTGAGGGCTAGATAATTTGCAGAATACCCGGCCAATCATTTACATGCATTTTGAGTCATGGGAAGTTGGCATGTTAAAAAAAAGTCAAGGAAAACTGATGTCTGTAGCAACCAAGACATTTCTCATTCGACAGACTTTTTTTTTTTTTCACAGATATATAGAAAACTTTTGTTCAGGAGTTGTGATGAATCACTATGAAAGTAGTATTTTTGTTATTCCTTATTATTTTCTTTCAGATTGGGCTGAAGCTTAGATAATTAATACCTTTTCTAACAACGACTTTACTTGCACTTTTTAATTAAAAACAGATCTCTTACTATATATAGGAGTGTAAATTGTAGAGCAGTTTAAATATTTACAGTGCTATTATTTATTTCTAGGATGTTTCTGATGGTGAATGACATTCTGCTTCATTCACTGATCCATGCTCTCTGACAGACCTTGTGCCTTTTAGTTTGGATATATCAACAAAGTTGAAATGGTAAATTGGCCACCGTAATGATTACAAAAGCTGACGTTTCGAGCGTTAGCCCTTCGTCGGAGCGAAATCGAAGGGCTAACGCTCATTTCGCTCCGACGAAGGGCTAACGCTCGAAACGTCAGCTTTTGTAATCATTACGGTGGCCAATTTACCATTTCAACTTTGTTGATATATCCAAATTATTTCGTTACTCCCACCGACGCAGCCCCAAACAGTTTCTTTCGAAACTATCAGCCTTTATTCACTTGTGCCTTTTACCTCACAGTTTGTGTACATGTTAGAGCTGTTGAATGGCAATGCTTTTACCATCATTGGCAGCAAGATTTCTTTCTTCACTTTTCCCGATTTTGATACAGTTACTGGCAAAGAAATTGCTTGTAAGTGCTTGGGATATTTCTCATAAATGTTAGGGATAAGGCCAAGGGAGAGGCACTCATCATTACTATTCCCAAATCTTGGCAGGCAAGCTGATCATTGGTTATAAGTTAATTTTGTACCACCAGTGTTGATCTTTTTTTGTACTGCTGGTACGGTTACAATGTAGTACAAAAAGCAGAGACCACAATTCATGTACTACTAGTAGGTAGACCTTTCCACCTAAACAAGAACTCAAACCTAGATAGCATTAATACACCAATATATACATGCAATATCCTAATTGCAGACCTTTGGTATTCATAATTACTTTTGATTTGTTTAATATTTTATATCTAATGTTTAATACTTAGTTATATTTTTGGTTCTCTGTACTGTAGTTTCTAGTGCATCTTGTACATGTGAAAGGATGTTAAACATTCTGTGACTAGGCACAAATTGTTTGTGGTTTGTACCCTAGGGGTACATCCAAAATGTCAGTTTGTTTATTGGTTAGCACAGTAGCTATGTAGATTACTCATAACTAGATGTAATGTGGTACTTGTGCTTATGCCAAACAAAATCAATCGTTTACCTTATGGCATATTTTTCATCCTCCACCATCAGGAAGCCAAATATGTGATTGCTGAAAGAGAACCCAGGGATAATATTTGGATCTATCATTGCAAATGTGTTGAAGGCACAAGGCAAACAGATTATTTGCAGTCACTGTCATCAACAGTCACAGGAGATAGTAAGTACAAGCATATAAACTGATAGAAATAATTTACGTAAATGCTGCAGTTTTATTGTTCATCCAAGTCACAGTTTTAATGTAGACAATAACTGTATCTCATGTGCACATTCATTAAGTGCCATTCATTTCTGTTTATACATTAGGAGGCAGATGCAGTTCCCATCCTCTTTCTTACAGCTTCTCTTTTTTTATTGTTGCCAATTATTTCTCCAACCTCCATTAAGTGCCTTAGTGTGCTAGTCAAATGTTTATTCTATTGAATTCTAACCTGAGTTGTGAAATGAAAGGCCCCAACTACTAGTAACAGTATTATAAGCTGTCTTCATTTACCTATTTTGTTTTGAATCTGACCCCTGTGACTTTGACCGCGTCCCCATGCCCCTGTGTCATAATTTTCTTCTTTGCATTTCAGTATTAAATTGAGTGACAAATTATTTCTAATAATAAGTATTGTTTATTAAATATTTCTCACTGGTTTAACTGCCACTAGTTCTGTTTATGAGAGTTGCATACATATTGAAGCCACTGAAAAGTTGATGGAAAGCTTTGACAGGGAAAACAAAGTCACCCCTTTGCTTGCCAGAGACGCATATTCTCATGATCAGACTTACCAAGTAAGATGAATGATTTTTTGCTTTAGAACATTAAAATTTAGGAATTATTACTAACAGTAATCTTGCTTTTGTCAACATTTTTCTGGTTATTTTTCACTCATCCTAATGATTTTGGTTTAAGTTAAATAATGTTAGAGCATAATTTGTGTATGTAAACAGCTAGGCCCCCTTCAGAGTACAGCTATTTATGAATCTTAGCTAATTATTATATTCTTGGAGAAATGACAAGTGCATCATTTGCTGTAAGTAGCTGTAAACATCATATTTTTCCATTTGTATCTGTTACTTAAGTAAAGACTATTTTCAATGGTTGTAGCATTTCCACAGTCTACTTACTTTTTGTTCTTGCTGTTTTTCTATCTCAGGAGGAATATCATGACTTATTGCCTTTGAATGGGAATAATTTTACCATTTTTGTACATGGAAATAAACAGCGTGGAGTAGTTGGCCTCCAGCATGCACAGTTATCACTTACGTTATCTGCGACCACCAGCGTCACAACTGTGAGCATGTAACAAAAGTAGCAGAATCTGAGGATGGAAACAATGAGACACGAAATGCCTAATTTTCTGGTCGATTTCTTTGCTGAGAGAAAAATTCGAGAGTCTACCGATTGTAAAGTCGTTGTTAGAAAAGAGGAGGTATTAATTATCTATGCTTCAGCCCAATCTGAAAGAAAATAATAAGGAATAACAAAAATACTACTTTCATTGTGATTCATCACAACTCATGAACAAAACAGTTTTCTATATATCTGTGAAAAAAAAAAAGTCTGTCGAATGAGAAATGTCTTGGTTGCTACAGACATCAGTTTTCCTTGACTTTTTTAACATGCCAACTTCCCATGACTCAAAATGCATGTAAATGAGTGGCCGGGTATTCTGCAATCTAGCCCTCAAAATAAAATTCCATGACTTCTTTCCTGATCTTTTTCTGACATGTGGTACACCCGAATATAATTTATAGAGTACATTCTAAAAGAACTTATGCTTAAAATGACGGTACAAAAAACAGAATCGACATTTTTTTTAAAAGATGCAAAATTAAGACTCACCAACAAAGCATCTAAATTGGTCTAGGTTGCAACGCCCGCTGAGAAGGATTTTCCAAAATTATCATCTTAACCAGTCGATACGTATGATGCACGATCCTCGCAGTAGAGAGCGCTATTTATGCAATAGCGAAAATCAGACCTAAATAAAATCAGGCCTGTACGGGATTCGAACCACTGACCTCTGCGATACTAGTGCAGCGCTCTACCAATTGAGCTAACAAGCCAACTGGGAGCAGGCCGTTAAGTTGATTCGTAATAAACCCGTGATGATAAATCAGATACGATGAATATATGAAGTTCATATATTTTGAACTGCGGTTATAGATACGTATGATGCACGATCCTCGCAGTAGAGAGCGCTATTTATGCAATAGCGAAAATCAGACCTGACAAAAATCAGGCCTATACGGGATTCGAACCACTGACCTCTGCGATACTAGTGCAGCGCTCTACCAATTGAGCTAACAAGCCAACTGGGAGCAGGCCGTTAAGTTGATTCGTAACAAACCCGTGATGATAAATCAGATACGATGAATATATGAAGTTCACATATTTTGAACTGCGGTTATAGATACGTATGATGCACGATCCTCGCAGTAGAGAGCGCTATTGATGGAATAGCGAAAAATTTGCATAAATAGCGCTCTCTATATACTGCGAGGATCGTGCATCATACGTATCTATAACCGCAGTTCAAAATTTATGAACTTCATATATTCATCGTATCTTAACCAGTCGAGTTGGTGACTGTAGTACTTAAATCAGATGTCTTCTTTGATCCCTTACGTCTAATCTTCTTCGGTACAAACTGGGAAAAATTGCACCGGTCTCTTCTTTTATTCCTCTCTTCTACTTCATTTTCGTGAACGGCGAAAGGTGGAGTGTTATCACTATCCGCCATATTGTGGAATGCTGCTACATGAGTGTGTAGGTGTCATGAAGTGTACCAGCAGCTGATGGTTATTTTCGTGGTTACGAGCAGAATCTGTTACAGAATACCTCGAGCCCTTACTCTGGGGGGACAGGCTTAAGAGCGAGAGCGACAAAGGGTGGTTGTGGTTTCATGTCAGGGTCAAACATCCTAATCGGGGATCTCTACCCTGAGGTGCGAATAGATTTTCACATTGTGGGCATACTTTACGACGCATAATTATGTCAAATCGGTGTTTCTCAATCGACACATGCTATGGGTGAAGGCTACAAAAACAGCTACATTATGAGTAAATTTGGAGTCTAACGGGGCCGTTAAAAATCGAATTCATTTTAGCTAATAAATTTAGTGGAGCAACCAATTCCCAGAAAAACCCTCTCGATCTTCAACATATTTCCTCGAAAAAGACCTTTTGACCTGTAAAAATGTGGCGAAAGAACCTCGAAAGGCTCGCCATCCTAAAATTAAATTGAGGCAAATAAAAAGAGTTCTGGAGTGACGCACAATTTGAACAATAACATCAAAAAGGGAGGATGGTAGACTGCAATATGGCTTGTCATGTTTCCCTTTATTTGTTGTCCACATCTTGAAAGAGCCTAAAACAAAAGACTTTGTTCGTGACAGACAATCGACTTCCTGAATTCTCGGAAAAGTTCCATCTTTCTGGGAAGAAAGATGCGTATCACTCAAACAATGATAAATCCGCCCATTACGTGTGATTGGTTAAAAATTATGACAGATAATCAAATCAACCCTTGTGATTGGTTGGATCTAAACTAACTCTGTTTGCAAACGTAAAGGTTACTCCTCTTAGTTCATCAGAAGGCGTCTGACTTTACAAAGCAATCTATTCCTTTGGCGTTCCAAACGAAAAGAAAGGAGAGGCGTTCAAGTACTAAGATGAAGCTGCCTTTCGTTATCACCTTTTTCCTCTGCATTTCTGTTGGTAAGTTTGAGCTTAACACCCACTTTTTTTTAACGGACTAATTTCACTGTTGCTAATTTATCAATGCAATTTAAAGCTTGTGTAACATGCACGCACTCGGTTCTTCGCGCGTGACGAGAACTAGTTAGTTAATGTCTTACTTTAATTTTCCTTCATCAAATAGTTTTGCTCGGGATTTACTCTTAAGAAGTAGTGTATGTTACTCTGTATAAAGACAACTGAGAGATTGGGCAAGATCATTTGGGGAATTCACACAGTTACACTTTGATGATTTACATTCCTTATATTCAGCCAGCGCCCATTGAAAGCATGAGTAGAACATTTCAGCATGTAAAGAAAATCTTTAGAAACTTATGTAATTCAGCTGATGACTAATTCAATGTCAAAATGACGAATTTCAGGATTGTTTGAATGCAGTCTCGTCAATTTTTTTTTTTTTTTTTTTTTGCACGCCCTGGCAAAGCATTTTTTAAAATTGAAGGATTCATGATATATGTCTGAAAGAAATGCACGCGCCTCTTAATCAATTCTCCAATTATTTTCTCAGGAGCATCGTGTAGACGAAATTTTGTGGCGAAGGCTACAGAATCCTTTATTTCCAGTTTTATTTGAACGAATACTTGGAGAGGGAACCGTTTTCGCGTGAGCGTAAATTTCGTTATGAGACGGTACATCGCAAGAGATGTTTCGAAACACGCCAGTGGCGCGGATGTTTCATAGAAGATGATGATGCATGCTAAAGCGAAAACCTTTTAGACTTTTTAGTAGTTATTTCTCGTCCCGGCTGTGTTGCACTGTCGTTGCTATAACCCATATTGTTGAGGATTTAAAGTCGAAAAACTACTAAGTTACAATGTTGGTGGGGGAATATTTTAGATAACTAATTATGAGTCGTTTGCTCCCCTTTGTTTTGTAGATGTAATTCTTCGATGATTCGTCTCAATTTCTTAGACAAGATTCCCATTTTTTACTGGGAATTGGGGGGAGGGGGCATCTTCAAATAAGTTTCCTTCGATTGTTTGTAAACTGCTGATGCAGTCCGGCCAAAGTCCCCCGAAAAGTGTTGTGATGTGCATTTGATCATATCCACATGTTAATTTGCGTAATAGAAATATTAAATTATTATTATTATTATTATTTTTCCTGATATGATTTGAACATTTGTTCGAATCAAAGTGAATAGCATACAGCTATTTCTGTAACGTTCACAACTATTTCGCGCAACATTTCACAACACACACTCTGAAAAGCTGCCGGCTTAACAGTAGAATACCCTGCCACTCATTTACAGGTCATTGAATAAGAATAACCTCTATCAAGCTGCCGTTGTATTAATACATCGAAATGTTTTTATTTTACCTCAGGATACGGCTTGAAGTGTTACAAATGTGTGACCACCAAAGGCTGGGATGACTGCAAAGACATCAGAAAAGAAATGGATTGTCCTGCCGGTTTTGATCGCTGCTTTAAAGCATCTGCAGACGTAAAAGCAGAAGGTGCATCCGTTGCAGAATATGGGAAAGGCTGTATGACTAAAGACGATTGTAATACTGACCTGAGCTCACTTGACTTCTGTAAAGACAAGGGAAAATGTAAGCTGGATTGTTGCTCTGGTGACCTGTGTAACGCTGCCACACTACAGAAAGTTAGCGTCGCTGCTCTCATCGCATGCACTTTGATGGCTTTGATGTACTAGGATGAAAAGACGCAGTTTTCTTAGTTGTTGTTGAACTTTGTAGTTATAGAAAGGGCCTAATGCAGTTGTTATGAATATTTTCACAAGTTTTGTTTTTTTACGCATAACAAGCACAATCTTTTACCGTGCATACTTGTCAATCATCATGCCGTTTTGATAAGCTGTTTCATTCTTTAATAAAAGGTTCTTTACGCTTTTTATTTTGATGGTCTTTGCATATTTCCTTAATAATCATTTTGTTCAGCGCAAGGTTAAATCAAATCGAAATTACTATTTTACTTCAGTAACGTTCCTCATGCGTCTCGTGCGCAAAACGTGTTTCAAATTCTATCATGATTACTTCATCAAGTGGATATTTTTCCGGAATAGAAAAGAAAATGCCGCGCTAGGTTCACGGAGAAACTTTAAGGGACCACGCTCAACCAGAGTGCATTGTAAGCGAAGTCGCTAGTTAACCGATCAAAAAAGGGCTGCATTTTGCCTCCGTATCAAGGCTCAATTTCCGATGATCACTACAATTTCAGCACTTTAAAGTTCTTAAGCAGTTCTGTCCTCACATCGCATTCTACAATGGTTTTTCGTTGTGCGTAACAAATACTTTCGCCATAATCACGAGTATCGTAAAATCTTGGCCCCATTCTTTACTTATGTTCCAAATATATTTCCTGTGTCACAATATCACTCTTTCTTCCCCAAATAAGCGAGTTAAAAGTCGTGGAAGCCAGTTGAATCCTACGGACTTTGCTTTCATTATAATGATATTTGTCACGTGCTCCGGCAATCGTTTCAAATGTCTCGTTTCCAAGTAAATATTTAATGCCTTTTTTCAATCATTAACATTCAAGTGCTGGCATGGGGACTGCTGTCGTAGTATCCCACAACCCTCCAGTCCATAGAGCTTTGTTTGGTGTGTTTCCTCGAGCCAACAGAGATCAAAAAGCCAATATTTGACAATTGCTCGCTCGAACGTAAAAGTCAGTCCTCCCAGAACATTTCACTGACTAGAGCGTTTTCCAATATTTCGGTCGAGACAGCAAAATCGGTCAAATAAACTCCTAGTGGCTGGTAGGCAGTGTTTGCGGCTAAGAGATTGTCCTGAAACCGAGAGGCAAGGCTCTGTGGCAAATGTAGAATTTTTATGACAATCTCGCAGTCTCAGAAATTATAAGCTGACATACAAGCCAGCAGCCGCCTGAAAGGGTTTATATACTTAACGTAACCCAGCCATTAATTTCCGGGCGATTCTATGGGGTTCTTTACATCACGTGGATTTTCTTGAGGGGATCATATTGTTGTGAAGGGGGTCGGAGGGGTATCAGTCAATCAATCAATCATTGTCAACGGATTATAAGAGGAGGGCTAACTGTCAACAAAGGAGGGGAAACACAAAATTGTTGCAGACCCTATGAGGGGGATCAGGTAAATTTTATCGTGTCACAACCAAAATCCTCCAGCCCTCCCTACCCTTTCCCCAGACAATAAATAACGACCGGTCCCCTATTCAGTTTGAGAGCTGTTTGTCTCGCTCATTTCCTTTAGTGGTTGCAAATCGATAAATCATTTATCGCAGTTCATTTATTTTACTTGTGCTTTCGCCTGCACTACAAGGAATCAAGCGTAATATAAGTTTATCAATCGGTGAAAGCTTCATTGGAGAATCGCTATTTCGATAACTTCCTCGCTACAACCACAGAAAACACGCAACAAACTGAATAACGAATTGCCCAATTTACAAGGATAATAACCGCGCGGTTATCACTCACTTTCCATCCGCCAAATGATCTCATATGATCTCCCGTGAACATTATCAGTTTGCCCTTTGGTTTAACGCGTCGGTTTTGTGCCGTATAAACAACTATGACGGGCATTTCCCGGGCTGCATTAGACTGAACACAGTTCCATGGTGAGTATACTGCCCAGACTAGGGAAAGAAGTTAGATCATTTTTGCAAGTATTTTCCTTACCAATTGTATTGTATTGTAATCTTTATTTAGACACGATCAATTCATCAGCCTATAAAAATACATATCACATACGCTAAGATATTTAAAATTAAAACTACATACTATAACACTAAAGCTGTTTTCCGCGAATGCCGTGCGTTAGACTTAAAGAATGTCATTGATCTTACGTTTTAATAACCCCAGAGACTCTGTGTTCCTTATATCGCGTGGTAAACTGTTCCATAATGTGGCGCCATTGTAGCTAAAGCTTTTTCTGTAATAATTAGTGCGCGGTAGTGGAACATTAAGCTTATTTTCAGAGTACCTGAGGTCATAAGCAGAGTCACGCCACGTAAACTTTGAATATAGATAGCTTGGAGCTAGCCCGTGCAGACATCTAAACATCATGGTGGCTTTATGGAATTCCTGCTGGCGTGCAAGATTTTTGTACCCTAAAAACTCGAGTAGCTCAGTTGCATCAGCATCATAGTTAGAGAATGTCAACACACGGGCTGCTCTATTCTGCAATTTCCGCAGTTTGTCTCGTAGCGTTTTCCCACAGCTACCCCAAACAATGTCACAGTAATCAAAGTGAGGTTTTACTAAAGCTTGGTAGATGAGATGTAAGGTTGATGCTGGGATCAGGTGCCTAATTCGCTTTAGGGCCCCGATACCAGAGGCGATCTTTTTCGTTAGTTTTTCGATGTGACTATGCCAATCGAGTTTATCGTCTATTATTACACCAAGCGATTTTGTAGCTGTAACCTGGCTCACTTGAGTATTGTTCATTGTAATTGTTGGTGAAGCTGTGAGAGTATTCAGTCTCTGCCTCGACCCTATTAGCATGAATTCGGTTTTAGTCATGTTCAACGTGAGTTTGTTCGCTTGTAGCCAGTTGAAGACGTTTTCTAGGTCTTCATTTAGACAAAACTGAACGTTCTCAAGATTGCTTCCCGCATATGTGAGGTGCGTGTCATCGGCATACATTCTCGGTTTACAATTTGATAAGCAATTTGGAAGATGTACCCTGTTTTCTGGACTACAAGACAAACCTTGAAGGAAAGCTAATAATGCGCAGGCTTCCAGTGACAGTTAAACTTAACCTTACTTTACTCAGCTTATGAACTTCACATTGTTAATCTGCGATTAATACCGAGATGCAGCAACAGAATGTCACGCTTCGGAAATCACGCAGTGTTACGTGACGTTTCGTCTAACATTTTAATTTACAGTGTGCTCAGCTGGAGGATTTTTTTTTTTTTTCGTTTTGGCTAAATGATTTACTGACACTGAGATCAAAACCTTACGCAATGCCTTACCAGTGTTGCACGACCTCAGTTTTTTCCCGGAACGACTTCAACTTTCCCACACGCTTGTAACATTGCGCGATTTTCGAAAATAATGTGACATACAGTTGCTGCATTATTTTAAAACTTAGACACTACATGGCCCTGTATTAATTTAAGATAGCTTCATTTACAAGCATTGTAATGTTCAACTTCAAGAGAAGAACCTAATTAAAAGCTCTCTCAATTTTATCTCAGTTTATAAATTATTTAGCAAAAAGGAAATAAAAAAATTAATAAACGCATGAGTCAGAGCCATTCCTGTTAGTGGTTGAAATACGGGAATGGCTCCAGTCTCTGATCGTCCACCTGAACTGAGCCTGAACCGACTAAATTAGTTTAGTCAGCGAAACTAGTCAGCGGATGACTAAGTGATCGCCGGAATATCGTAGAACGACCTCGCTAAACAAGAAAGGCTCTGCCTTCCCTTCGTTATGTAAGTAACCACTTCTTGTTTGACACATCGCTGTTTTCACGGTACGTAGTGACTAAAACGAAGACCCCCAAAACGAACACCCCCTACCAAAACGAAGACCCCCTACCTCGTTTTGGTAGGGGGTCTTTGTTTTGTAGGGGGTCCTCGTTTTGGGGGTCTTCGTTTTAGTAACTATCGTGTTTTCACTCGTGTTCTGCTTCGAGACACACCGTTAAATGATACTCACAAGCAAGGAGTTAAGATGTAACTTATTAATTTTTACTATTTTTATCATCCAATTACAGGTCGGAGCCATTCCTGTAATTAGTCGCTAGTGCCCGGACCACATCAGACTGAACACAGTTCCATGGGGAGTAAACTGCCCAGACTAGGAATGAAGTGAGATCATTTTTGCCAATATTAATTTTTCCTGACCAATATACCCTGTTTTCTGGATTAAAAGACAAACCTTAAAGGAAAGCTAATAATGCAAAAGCTTCCAGTGACAGTTAAGCTTACTTTACTCAGTTTATGAACTTCACATTGTTAATCTGCGATTAACTGGCAAAGTAAATTAGTTTCTACCGCAGTCAGTGATAAAAGTGTTTCATTTGGCTAGGATTTTATTTAACAATAGGTGTTTCCTGGTATATCTGTTCAATTCTGAAATAATGTCAGTTTGGTGGATGGATGAAGTTCCATATCCATCTATCAAACTGACAGTGACAAAAATAATTTATTATTGTTCAAATTCAACCATAACATATTGTGTCATTGTAGATCAGTTTCCTTTGAATTACTATATGGAGTAATACACCCTATTGCCGCTGTAGAACCTGTTTATTTCATTTCATGTATT
Organism: Stylophora pistillata; assembly: GCF_964205215.1. Lineage (NCBI taxonomy): Eukaryota > Metazoa > Cnidaria > Anthozoa > Scleractinia > Pocilloporidae > Stylophora > Stylophora pistillata. The sequence goes on from NC_142519.1 coordinate 907,706, forward strand.
TGGAACTGATAATTGCTGACTGTTACACTCAGTCTCTGTTCTTTTTCGCCATGAAGCTCAATCATTATATTTTATGTAACTTTAAATGCATAACGATCAAAAAATACTCCAAATAAGCCAAGAACGTTTTTGTAATTTTCTCCACAATACATTAAAAACTAGCCAGGGAAATAGTACCAGGGATACTGTCAATCAACACAATTACCGTAAAGGCGGCCATTTACCCACGGGTGATCTGTTGATTTTGCCTTTAACACGGGCCACTGCGGGTTATGTGACAATTTTCAAATCTACTGGCAGTTGAATTGAAAATAGTTCTCACCTACCTGCGTTTCTCGGGTGAATTTTATTGTATTTTAAGACTGCCACAAATGTATTTTATTAAGAAAAACATTGCAGTCAAAAAACTGAATTGTGTCTCTCTACAAGTAAGAATAAGAAATGATCTATACCTACTACTGTTATAAAATTACAAAGACGACCACTCTTAAAAATCACTTAAATGCTTTCCTTGCACTCTTATTTCACGCATAATTAGTTGCGCGAAGAACAAATTTTTATCTGCACGCGTGTAAACAAAACCTTGATTGTGACAAAAATAATCCAAGGATATCCGGCGCATCAGTAACAAATTTCCAGTTAACACGCGCTTGAGCTGAAGAGAATTTTCCCGTTTTAAGGGACTGGGACTTGTTAGGCCCAGGAGAACCGGAGATATCGATTTTTTTGAGAAATCAACAAATCATCATGGCGCTGAACGATCGCTCGCACAAATATATGGCCACGACTTCGCATTCTGTCAAGTATGAAACGTTATGAATTCTAGAGCCTTTTTGGTACAAATTTCCTGCGCGTTATCCACCACTGCGAGTAATCTGTTGACTTTTTTTTTCGCAAAACAATAATCGGCTGTGCGGGTAAACGGCCGGAAATTACAGTAATCTATACACAATTGTTCAACACAATTAATTTACACAGTTAATTCATTTAATTTAGTTTCTTTTTCAATGATCAAAATAGGGGTCACTGAGCTTACTTTGAGTTAAGATCACCTATTGGAGGCCAGGCATCCCACAGCACTTACCAAAACATTTGTGAGCCACACAAAGCAAGTCAATTTCTTGACAATGACATAACTTTTCCTTCATCTTTGCATTTGTGGCATCTCGAGTTGTGGTTGCTGTTTATTGCCCAGGTTGGTATTTTAACACATGTGAGATGATACCATTCTTTGCATTTGCCATTGCTGCACTGAACATATTCTTCTCTATTGCATGGTAGTCTACAGACACAGTAAACAGCAACAGATTATTTGATGCTGCTCAAGTGACCTGGCACTCTCTTTTCAGTTTTGGGGAATGGTGAAAGGCAGGCAGTTGACAGTCGACATAGCCTTGTCACAAAGATCCTTGATGATACTTCTGATTTGTGGGGTCTATACCACGATCTACTACTGGAAAGAATGGCAAAACACTATGGAGTAATAGGCCTACTCTGGGGCCTTAAGTCGCCGTAGCTTTGGGCGACTTTGGGTGATTTAAGGCGACTTAAGTGTTACCGCCCGCGGAAGGAGAGGTCGAAATCATTTACATTGAAAGCAAACATACAAGCAATATGGCGGACCAAAACGAACCTCGTGCGTTCAATTATTCTTTCTGCCATGGCAACCCGTGACAAATACGTTTACATGGGTAGGGGAGAAGTGGTGTCCGTTTTCTCAACTTATCCTTAACATAAGCAAAATTAGCAGAAAAAACATTGCGACTTTAGGCGACTTAAAGCAACTTAAGGCGGCTTAAAGTGTTTTTATTTGACTGAAGTGATAAAATGAAAGTTAGCAACTGTCTCTCCATAAACCTTGAAATATTTACAGAATCCCTTGCAATAAACACAATAGTCATTTTGGTTACTTCTGTATGCTCATAAGTCACCATAGTCTAAAATATCCAGATTTCAAAACCAATTTACCTAAAAATAATGAGACAGAATTACCACAACAGTTATTGTTAAATTATACAGTCAAAGCTTGTGAATAAATAGCCAGGAAACCAATTTAGCTTAAAATGTTCAGACAGAATTACCACAACAGTTATTATTAAATCATACAGTCAAAGCTAGTGAACAAATAGCCAGGAATACATTTAGGGTTATATGCCCAACATCAAACAAACCTATCAAAAATATACACATAAAGACACACACTTTTAATTTTAGAAAAGAGACATGATTTACATTTGAATTATCAATACATTTCCCACATAATTAATTGAAAATAACTTGATTATTAATTATTTCACAAAGCCTCACAAATTATAAAAATTGTTATCTTGGTAAACTCGTCTCCCATATTTTTGCCACTTGCACTGTCAATTTTGGCATAAAAGTTTGGCAGGTCGCATGTCTTTCCAACAGCATCCAAAATTGCACAGTCCTTTTCAGGGACCCAACCAATTAGTTGTTCTCCTACCTCAGTTAGACAAAACACTCCAATACCATACTGAGAACCATGCACATGCTAAGGTCTTTCTCCACTGTTGATCGGATCAGCAGGACCTTCCAAGCATTCAAGTTTTATCCTTAGACTGGTGGCAGTATTACAGGTTTAAAAGCATTCATTGTTACCTCACACTTGTCCAGAAACTAACGAGTCACAACGAAATTCTCCAAGCTTATAACTGGCTCTGTAGTCTGTAGTCTGTAGCCATTTTAATTCTCCCAGCAACCTATGCGCCGCTAACTAGTTTCCATGCTTCGAGGTTAAGAGCGGGACAACATTTTAGGGTTTCTCTCACCAAGTACGCAATTTCCTTTACTTTACCTCGAATTTACCATTTCTTTCCGCAATGCAAGCAGGCAACCAGTCAATAGACACAGGGAGGAATTTTTCGATGGGTACGGATCGGAAGGAATGCAGGCCACAATGATAATTTACTCCACGACGAAAAAACACGTGCGTGATGTTTTCATTGAAGCGTTGCCCAGTTTAACTTTCAGAATGAATTTTTTTAAAGCTATTTGATGACTTTTTTTCTTTTTTTTTTTTGCACAGATAAATTTCTCTGTATACTTTTCAGCAGGCTCGCGTGCGTGTTGTTCTCGCGTGCACTTTGGTCACGGGACAAGACCATTTCTTTCCGCAATGCAAGCAGGCAACCAATCAATAGACACAAGGCGGAATTTCTCAGTGGGTACGGATCGGAAAGAATGCAGGCCCTAATGATAATTTACTCCACGAGGGAAAAACCCGAGCGTGGTGTTTTTATTGAAGCGGTCGCCCAGTTTAGCTTTCAGAGTGAATTTTTTTAAAGCTCTTTGATGATTTTTTTTTTTTTTTGTACAGATAAATTTCTCTGTATACTTTTCAGCAGGCTCGCGTGCGTGTTGTTCTCGCGTGCACTTTGGTCACGGGACAAGACCATCTCTTTCCGCAATGCAAGCAGGCAACCAATCAATAGACACAAGGGGGAATTTCTCGGTGGGTACGGATCGGGAAGAATGCAGGCCCTAATGATAATTTACTCCACGAGGGAAAAACACGTGCGCGGTGTTTTTATTGAAGCGGTCGCCCAGTTTAACTTTCAGAGTGAATTTTTTTAAAGCTCTTTCATGAATTTTTTTATTTTTTCATTTTTTGCAGAGATAAATTTTTCTGTATACTTTTCAGCAGGCTCGCGTGCGTGTTGTTCTCACGTGCACTTTGGTCACGGGACAAGACTTAAGTCACGTGATCAAATATTTCTGGCAGCCATGTTTGCTGTAAAAGGCTTTTCTTGGCTCAGAAGTAGTTCATGTGTGTTGATCATCAAACTGACGAAGAAGAAATGTACAAAAAGACTATCAAAGCCTCAGGATAGATAACTATTTACGTCTTTAGTAGGTTTGTCGAGCTACAAAGTTGAAATGTTTTCAGTTGGTCGAATACTATGGTGGAAGTAGCTAGTACAGCAGATCAATAAGTTTATGCTGGAAAAATGGCCCACTTTTGTCATTCTTTTTACTTTGGGTAAGTTAAGTGGATAAAATTTAGCTTCAGTTAAGTTTGGTTGACTTTTGATAATGTTATTTATACTGCTCAAGGTATAAGTGAATGGCAAGAATTGAGCCTTTCTCCAGAATACCTTTCTATCGTTTTATCTTGATGATCTGATACTGTAGGTTTTATGTGATTCAATATTTATTATATCCTGATGATAATACACAGTGTCAACTCTTTTATCAACTTTTTCACCATTAAATACAAGACAGAAATTTCGTTGAAATAGCTGTGGAAAGAGTTCCATATAACCCCATGCATTAATTATGCATGCATTTCATAAAGACTAAATATAGAGGTTTTTTCGCAACACTGTATGCATAATTAATGTATGAGGTTATATGGAAATCTTGCCAGTAGCTGTTTTAGTAAGAAGATGGAAGAGTACACATTGTCATATTTCCTACATCCGGGTTGTCTACATGTAGGAGTTACCCATCCCAGCATAGGGGCTGGACAGGTGCATGACTATTTTCACATGGGGTTTCTATGCATATGGAAGCCATTGTCCACCTCACAATAACAATAATTAAACTCATAGTCAATTGCAGGGTTACCTCCACCTACCAACCAGTACCCAAATTTACACCTGGAAAAGGTGAGGCACTTTGAGCTTACGGGCAGACAACAGTATGTAATGAGAGATAACAAGTGTTCTCAGCTGTTGGAAACGTGCTTCGGCGTCCCTCAAGGATCGATCTTAGGACCGTTAATTTTCAATATCTATGTAGCAGACCTCCAGAAAAAGTTGAGTTGCAAATGCTTTCAATATGCGGATGATACCACGTTGCTTCACCACTCGAAGCCGCGTGAAATAGAGGCGTGCATAAAGGATGCTAATCAGACAATAAGAAACCTGAGCAGTTACTCTGAATCGTTCAATTTGGCGTTGAATTCAGAAAAAACCAAATGGATGCTTCTCTCTACAAGACAATTGGCGCGCGCACGCTCTTTAAATGATTTTTCTGTAGATGTATACCGCGGTGACACTAAACTTTACAAAGTCTCAAGCACCAAGCTTTTGGGAGTTTATCTGGATTAGGAGCTAACATGGCAAGAACACATAACGAATCTGTTGTCATCGTGTTACGGTGCTTTAGCAGTACTGCGGAAACTAAAAAACTTCGCACCATACCACATAAGAAAACGACTGGTGGAAAGTCTTATACTCTCTAAACTGGATCATTGTAAGGTTGTGTTTAGTCCTCTCCCTGAGTACCAGACCAAACGCCTTCAAAGAGTACAGAACACGTGTGCGGGTTTTGTGTTAACTAGATTTGCTGGACTCCAGGATGTTAGAAAGCTAGGTTGGCTCACAATCAAAGAGCGTTTAGAATTTAATATAGCTAAGCTAGCGCTCAAGTCATTATACAACGAGGACTTTCCACTAAAACTCAAGCAACACGTCGTAAATAGATATAGTCTTAGGTCATTAGCTGCACCAAAATTAGAACTTGCCAACAAAATTAAGAAGAACGCTCTACAAGATCAAGCTGCAGAAGTTTTTAATAAGCTTCCTGCGGAGCTAAGGAATTGTAGTGACCATGCACTTTTTTGTATAAATCTTAAGAGACACATACTGACATGCAATGGATAATCTAGTACAGTTTTTATTATTCACTATTTTATCAATTTTGATTCATTGTAAGTATTATGTATATAGTTAGTTTTTATATTAGTAGCGAAGAGCCACTATGTGGAAGTATGCTACTAAAGGTCATTATTATTATTATTATTATTATTATTATTACAGTATCGTGCCGAAGAACATAATGAAATGCTCCAACATTAGACACCAAAACTGCACTAATTTAGAGTCCATTGCACCAACCATTCAGCCACCATGCCTCCTCCTCTGATCCTTATGATTAGATTAGTAGTGAATAGGGTCAATTGGGATTAGGGTGGGGCCCTCCTCCTGGTTAGCTCAGTTGGTTAGAGCATCGGATTGTGATGTGCGAATAACTGAGGAGAATTTGCAACCTTTCTATAATATCAAGAAATGGAGAGATATTCTAGTCTCCTCGGATAAGGACGGATAAACTGTAGGCCCCGTCTCCTGCAGGGTTGGGGGTAGGAGATGTTAATTTCCCATGCACGAGGTTACTGTGTGGTGGATGTCCTCCCCTGGGGTTGGATGGGTGGGAAGGTGTGTAAAATTGTTACAAGGGTTGAGACAGCTGCCAGAGGCGCCTGTTATACTGATGTCAGATCTCAGCCTTAACAACAATATCTATTAAGCGCTATTGATCAGCACATGTAAATATGCGCTATATAAATTGGTGAATTATAAATTATAATTATAAACCCTTATAATGTTGTGTAACCAACAGCGACTTAAGGCAACTTAAGGCGACTTAAGGCGACTTTAGGCGACTTAAGGCGACTTTAGGCGACTTAAGGCGACTTTAGGCGACTTTAGGCGACTTAAGGCGACTTTAGGCGACTTAAGGCGACTTTAGGCGACTTTAGGCGACTTAAGGCGACTTAAGGCAACTTAAGGTTCCAGAGTAGGCCTAATAAAAGATAATGTGCTAAAATGGTTTCGATCCTATCTAAAAGACCGAAAACAGTTTGTGATAATTGATGGAAACAAGTCAAAGATAAAAGAATTTCGGTACGGTGTTCCCCAGGGAACAGTACTGGGTCCGATTCTATACTTATTATATACTTCACCCATTGGGAACATCAGCAGACGGCACGGACTAAATTACCATCTCTACGCCGATGACATCCAGCTCTAAAGTAGACATGAAGACATCTATTTTTATACAGGATAGCCCCTTCAGTGTAGTAAACGCTAGTATCAACGGGGGTCCTGTTACCCACCCATCCCACCCTAGGGGAGGACATCCATCACACAGTAATCTCGGGCGTGGAAAATTAACGTCTCCTGCCCCTAACCCTGCAGGAGACGGTACCTCCATTTATTCGTCCCTATCCGAGAAGACTAGAATATCTAATCGTTTCTTGATGTTATAGAAAGGTAGCATATTCTTCTCAATTATTTTAAGACCCTGAGTGTTAGTCCAGCCGGGGCTCGAACCCGCGACCTCCCGCACAATAGTCCAGCGCTCTATCTATTGAGCTAACCAGGAGGCGGTTATATCTCTCTTTCAAGCCCATCCCTGCCGAGCAACCCAGCTCCATAGCAAAAATAGAGGCGTGTGTTTCTGAGATAGACTCGTGGATGGTGTGCAATAAAGTGAAACTAAACAGAGGAAAGACGGAGCTATTGATCTTGAGCGCACGACACCGTCCACCCCCACCAATAGAGTATATTGATGAAGTTGAAGTTCATTTATTTTTTTTTAATTTGTTTAAGCAGGTTGATTAATTGGCAGCTGTAATAGCTGATGTGGACCTGCTTTCCTAACCCACCCATCCCACCCCAGGGGAGGACATCCATCACACAGTAATCTCGTGTGTGGGAAATTAACGTCTCCTGCCCCAACTCTGCAGGAGACGGGACCTCCATTTATTCCTCCCTATCCGAGAAGACTAGAATATCTAACCATTTCTTGATGTTGTAGAAAGGTAGCAAATTCTTCTCAATTATTTTAAGACCTTGAGTGTTGGTCAGGCCGGGGCTCGAACCCTCGACCTCTCGCACTACAGTCCAGCGCTCTATCCATTGAGCTAACCGGGAGGCGGTCCGGTGTCTGGTGAGCGGATCGAGCCATCTCCCTCTGCAAGAAACATTGGAGTTATCTTTGATGAGCACATGTCACAAGATAAACATGTTACCAGTACCTGCAAAGCCTGTTTCTTCCATCTTAGAAACATTAGCAAGATAAGAGACTGCCCATCTCTAGCAGATACCGAAAAGTTAGTTCATGCATTCATTACATCTAAGCTAGATAACACCAACTTGCAACTATATGGACTACCCAAATTTCCGAAAGATCGCCTAAAAAATGTCCAGAATGCTGCAGCTCGTGTTGTCACTCGTACAAGAAAGTATGACTACATCAAACCTGTTTTAAAGCAGCTGCACTGGCTCCCAGTTAGCCTGCGTATGGATTACAAGATATTACTTCTGACTTACAAAGCACTCAACGGCCAGGCCCCTAGTTACATCACAGAACTGCTGAAGCCCTATGTACCAACCAGAATTCTGAGATCCTCCTCGAAAAACTTCCTTGAATTGCCATCTGTTAAGTTAGTAATTTATCAGATACAATGAAATATATTAGTAATTTATGGTCATAGGTGTTTCTCTTTTATAGCACCGACTCTATGGAACTCTCTTCCGAAAAACATAAGAGAGAGTAGCTCGCAATCAGATTTTAGGACCTGTATAAAGACATACCTTCTTAAAAAAGTTTACAATTAGACTATTGCTTAGTGAGTTAACTAGTTATTTAAGTAGTTAGCTAGGTCGCTAGATAGTTGGTTAGTAAATTAGCTAATTAGTTAATCAGCTAAATAATTTGGATATATCAACAAAGTTGAAATGGTAAATTGGCCACCGTAACGATTACAAACGCTGACGTTTTCGAGATGAAGATATTACAAATAAATGGCCACACGAGTGAATGGAGAATTATGGAACGTGGTTGTCCTCAGGGATCGTCATTTGGCCCTCTCCTCTGGAACATGTTCCAAAATGATATGGCATTTCATATCCCTGACTCAAACCTTACGCTCTATGCTGATGACCACCAATTATATGTGACAGGAAAAACCTATGAAGAAGTCGAATCTACTCTAGTGACTCAGGGTCAACAAGCACTGTTATGGTATAGGGACAACTTCCTCTTGGCAAATCCAGATAAGTTTCAGTCTCTTACGATTAACCCAAGAAACATAGATGCAGATAAGAAGGGCAGCGTTCTCACCATCGCCAATGACGTGATCAGGAAAACTGAAGAAATCAAGCTATTAGGAGTAAATATAGACAAGAACCTTAACTTTACACAACACATTAGCGAAATATGCACTAAAGCCAGCCAGAAAGTAGGAGTCCTCATGCGCTTGCGTAACCTAATACCATGCCAAGCTAAGCTCATACTGTATAAAACAGCTATAATGCCACATTTAACATACTGTCATTTAGTCTGGAACTTTTGTAAATCTTCAGATGGGCGCAAAATCGAACGCATCCAAGAGCGAGCCCTGCGTGCGGTCTTCAAAACAACAACAGAGACATATGAGGAACTTCTTAAGCGTGCTAAGTTACCTACGCTTCATAATAGACGCTTACAGGACATAGCAACACTAATGTATAAAGTAAAGAACGATCTAGTACCCAGCTACATATCTGAGATATTTACTCGAAAGGGTACTCGTTATAACCTTAGGAATAGTGACTTTGAAATACCACGATTTAACACTATACGCTATGGTAAACACACACTAAGGTATCAAGGACCATATATTTGGTCCAAATTAGAAAATGGTATGCGTGAACTACGAAGCCTTAGTATCTTTAAAACTAGAATCCGTAGAGTTGACCTGGTCAGCCTAGTGGAAGACAGTGGCAATTGCTGCAATCTTTGCAGCACGTGATTTTTTTTTTTTTTTTTTTTTTTTTTTAATTATCTGCATGGTACAAGTATTTTTATGTTATCTGAACACTGTTGATATTTCTAAATATTTTAAAATTTTAATGCATAGTTTATCGGCTGTATTGTTACCTATTATGATACTGTACATAGTTTTTTTTTATTAATTTAGTAAAAGTAGGTGTCCCCAATTAGCTCTATGAGCTAAATACATTGACACGGTAATAAAGATTTTATTATTTATTATTATTATTATTATTATTACTCCAATTACAGTTTTCTAGATCCGGGCGGCCAGTTCGCGCCCATTTTTGCTTGGTTTATTAAGGTACGCAAACAGTAGATATCTCTAATAACCTAACTAAAAAGAAGACAAAAGTACGCTCCTTTCCGATCATTTCATCGGCGCCAATCGCAATCGACGCACTGTAAAACAAAACATAGAACTAACATACTGTGCAAGAAGTCTCTTCACAAGTTTGTTGTCTTTCTGACAATATTCTTTCCAACATTTTGACCGGCTAATTAGTTGAAAAGGAATGCTTCAATGTTGCGCACGGGCAATCGAAAGTTTGTGTGCAGAAGAGTTGTAACTTACTTCAACACCCTTCAAACAAAGACAGAAAGTCACTTGGAAGATCTTGGAACTATTTCATTCCAGATTTGAAAAAAATAGTTCTTATTGTATCAATTTTCGACTCCATTTTTGAGTTTATGTTATGTGTGCCTTTTTCGCCAAAAATAGGGTCGGGAGGTAATTATTAACTCGCCAAGTTTTTTATTAACAGTTGTTTAACTGACAACTGACAAATGGCCTGAAATCTAACTGAGAACTGATAAATGGCCGAAATTTTAACTGACAGCTGACATTTGTAATCCCCCATCCATACCCTCTTTTAGACTTTATGGTGCTTTTTGTCGTTCCGGTTGTGTTGCATTGTTGCTACAACCGAAAAACTACAATGTTACAATGTTAGTGGAGGAATATTTTACACAGCTTATTATGAGTCGTTTCCTCCCCTTTGTTTTGCAGAATTAATTCTTCAATGATTCGTCTCAATTTTTAAGGACAAGATCAAGAGTCCCGTTGTTTTCTTCATCTAAACATCTCTATGAATCAAGTGAATAGCATACAGCTATTTCTTTAACGTTCATAACACTTTCGCATAACATTTCGTAACACAAACTTAATCTGAAGAGATGCCAATGTATTAAAAAGATCAACATGTGTTTTTTTTTTACCTCAGGATTCGGCTTGAAGTGTTACAAATGTTTGACCACCAAAGGCTAGGATGACTGAAAAGATATTAAAATAGAAATGGATTGTCCTGCCGGTTTTGATCTCTGCCTTGAAAGATCTGCAGACTAAAAAGAAGAAGTTGCATTCACTGCACCATATGGAAAGGCTGCATGACTAAAGAAATTTGCAATACTGACCTGAGCTCACCCGACTTCTGTAAAAGCAAGGGAAAATGTGAACTGGATTGCTGCTCTGGTGACCTGTGTAACGCTGCCACGCTACAGAAAGTCAGCGTCGCTGCTCTCATGGCACGCGCTTTGATGGCTTTGATGTACTAGAATAAAAAGGGGCAGTTTTCTTAGTTGTTGTTGAACTTTCTAGTTAGAGAGAGGGCCTAATGCAGTTGTTCATGATGAAAATTTTTCGTATGTTTTGTTTTAAAGCGTAGCAAGCGATACCTTTACCTTGCATGCTTGTTAATCATCTTGTTATGAAAAGCTGTCTCATTTTTAACTTAAAGCGTTGTTTAAGGTTTTCACTATGGTGATCTTTGTATCTTTCATTGATAATCATTTCTTTCAGTCCAAGGCGAGATCAAATCGAATTTACAATTTTAGTTTAGTAACGCTTCTCATACGTCTCCTCCACAAAACTTGCTTCAAATTGTATCATTATTCCATAAAGTGGATATTTTTAATAGAACAGAAAATGCTGCGCTAGGGTCACAGAGAAACCTAAGGGACCACGTTCAACCAGAGTGCATTGCGGGCGAAGTCGATCAACCGATCAAAAACCGATCACCACAATTTCAGCACTTTAAAGTTCTCAAGAAGTTCTGTCCTCTCATCACATTCTACAATGGTTTTTTGCCAAGTTCGCCGTGCGCAACAAGTACTTCAGTTCCCTATAATCACGAGTATCGTAAAATCCTGGACTTATGCTATCGTTGTGTTTCCAAATTTATTTCCTGTGTCACAATATCACTTTTTCTTCCCCAATTTAGCGAGTTATAGGCGTGGCAACCAGTTGAAGCCTGAAATGAAATGAAATAATCTTTATAAGGGCTCCGAGAAGGCTTTTTAGTCCTAATTTACACAAATGCGTTGGTTATTGTCTACAATAGGAAAACTACCTATCAATCCTAATTTACAAATGAATATTAAATATTATCTTCAATAAAAGGGCTTTCAGTTCCTACGGACTTTGCTTTCATTATAATCATTTGTCACGCGCTTTGGCAATGACTTCGAATGTTTTCTTTCCCAACAAATATTTAATGTTTTTTTTAAATAACATTCAAGTGCTGACAAGAGGACTGCCGTCATAATATCCCACAATCCTCCAGTCCATAAAGCTTAGTTTGGTGTTTTTCCTGAAGCCAATAAAGCCCATAAAGCCAATATTTGGCGATTTCTCGCTCGAAGTTATAGTCAATCCTCCCTGAAGACTTCACTGATCAGAGCGTGTTCATGTATTTCGGGCGAGACAGCAAAACCCGTTCAGGCGGCTGGTAAGTCAGTTTTAAACGTTCGGGCCTAAGAGTTTGTCTTTAAAATGAATATTTGACCGAGAGGCAAAGCTCCAAGGGCAAATGTGAAGTTTTTATGACAATCTCGCCGCCTCGGACATTCAACCAAATCACAAATTAAATAATTTGAAAGAAAGGGAGACAGAGGTTAGCCCTATCGAGGGTGTTTCCAAAATAATCATCTAGTTAAATATCTATATAAATATACAAATAAAAGAACATTAAGTTGCAATTTAACTGTATACAATACTTACTATAAAAACTGTTTACAATATTATTTGACGTATATGTGAACGATCCTTCGCAGTAAAGCACTATTTGAGCGATAGTGAAAATCAGACCTGAAAAAATTTTCAGGCCTGTACGGGATTCGAACCACAGGTCAGTGGTTCGAATCCCGTACAGGCCTGAAAATTTTTTTCAGGTCTGATTTTCACTATTGCTCAAATAGTGCTTTACTGCGAAGGATCGTTCACATATACGTCTCATAACCGCAGTTCATACATATGTTTCATATGTTTGTTGTTGTTTAATATTATTTGAAAAGGTAAATCTTGACTTTGGTCTTACATGTTCGCAGAGATTCTGCTTCAGCTACGTCTTTAGGTAATTTATTCCACAGGTTTACGATTCTGACAAAGAATGAGTACTTGTAACAATTTAATCTAGCTGATTTGAATTTCAATTTGTAACAATGATTAGCTAGAGCGGAGAGGACGAGAGTAAACAAAGATGGATTTAGACCATTTAAACTATGAACTGTCTTAAAACATTCCACCAGTGATAGATACTCTATTCGCTTCTCTAGGGTAGGTCAACGTAGAATATCCAATCTTTCTTGATAAGACAGGTCTTTGCCGTTTTCGCCAAGGGCACACCTGGATGCGCGTCTTTCAACTCCCTCCAGAACATAAATGTCCTTTTTCAAGTGCGGACTCCAAACTGGTGCACAATATTCAAGAATAGGACGAACCATGGATTTGTATAGCATGGAGAAGATCTTTGAGTTCTTAGTACCAGCATTTCTCTTTAGAAATCCTAGGATAGCATTTGCTCTCTTTGAACACTTTTCAACTTGTAGTGACCATGAAAGGTTAGATGTTAAGTGTACACCAAGATCCTTTGTATCGCTCACTACCCTTAAAGGCTGATTTAGCAAGTTGTACTGTGGAATTGACTTGTCTTTGGAGTGGGATATCCTCATTACCTCACACTTGTCGCAATTAAACTTCATTTGCCAATCATTGCTCCATTCTTCAAGTTTATCCAAATCTTGTTGGAAAAGCATGTTATCATTATAAGCTGACATACCAGCCCGCAACCGTTTGAAGGGATTTATTTACGCAACATAATCCACCCATTGATTTCCGCGCGATTCTATTGGCTTCTTTACATCACGTGGATTTTTTTGGGGGATACATCGTTTTAAAGGGGAAAGGAGGGATATCAGTCGTCGTCAAAAGATTTTAAGAGGGGGGGGGGCTGCAGACAGTTAACTACCTATTGATTAACTGCCAATGAGGGAAGGGGAACATAAAAATATTGCAGAACCTAATAGGGGGATCAGTTATAGCCTGCGAAGCAAGCCCTGGGGGAAAGGAGGGGGGATTGGGGGAGCGCAATGTGCGGAGGGGAGAGGGAGGGCTTGCTACAGACCCCCCTAACTAACGAAACGTCCCCTATTTTCATATTCATATCGTCTTGCATACGTCAATCAGCGCCTCTTAAAATTAACCAATCAGAAAGCGCTGTTAGCGAGAACTCAGTCAACCATGCAAAATGTCAAAATAACAACTAAAACTTGCTCTACGTGAATGAGAAATGTCAGACAACAAGGAGAATCTGGTATCAAAATCTAGGAGGGAGAGAAAGCCAAAAGTTGATCCAGAAGACGTAGTTTGCCGGTTTTGTAGAGTAGATTTAAGAATTAAATTTTGAAGTGGCTTCAAGAGTTTTGTAAAAATTTTCAATCAGACTCAAAGGGAAGATTTTCAGTGTGTTTCCACCGATCACCTTAGAACGGTCGGTTTTCACTTCGAAAATAAGTCGCACATAACTCAAATTATATGCCTTCCTTTTGCAAGAAAAGCAAAGAGTTTTTGCCAGTTTGATGAATTGTTGAATAAGACCGCTTCTCAATGTCCGGATTTCCGTGATGATTCGTCGAAATGAAAGTTCTCAACACCGACAGGAAAAATTCTAGGTAGAAAGAGTTTGCGTGTCCGCTCCCCCGCACATGCAAAACCTAAATCTAGCAGGGAAGCGTTGTTTGACTCGCCGATGAAAGGACAACCCTCAACTTCAGAGATGGATACAAATTTAAACATTGATGATTTAGATCCAACGTCCATCTGCTTTGCAATGTTGTGGTTAAGGGCAAGTTTGAGAGTGAAGACGCCATTCTTATCAAGGCCCTGAGCTTGAAAAAGTGGATGGCTGCCACAAATATTCTACTTCGACATTGATTCTTGAAGGCAGAACTTCTCG